>NW_007732179.1:7323-28279 GCF_000696425.1 Galeopterus variegatus
ACACTGAGGGTTGCGATCCGTTGCCGGACACGGAAAAAGACAAAAAAAAAAAAGAAAGTAGTCATGCTATCATCAAGAGACTGCCTCACAATTCATGTGGCAATGGGAAAGAAATCATAATTGTCCTTTTCTGACACTGACTAGTTTACTTACTCTCTCTTTCTCAAAATCTCGCAGCTCAGTTGTGGGACATCCCTTACTTGCAAACTCATCCTCACACTATTTTAAAAGATAATGTGTATTAACATAGGAATTAGATCAATCAGTTGTAGTAATGGACTCAGCTTACCTCATCTGCTTAGAATTAAGTCACACATTTCAGACCTTTAATCCTATAATTAGCATTAACTTCTAAGGGAATACACCTGACATGAATTAGGACCATCCAATTCTCTCCTCCATAAATTCTGAGTTGAGACTTACAAAAGCTGGTAATTGAAATGGGAAGCTCAACTTGGCAATTGAAATAAAAAGCTTGCCTGAGAAGACCATATTTAATTCTATGCACTTTCAAGAAAAGAAAGCTGGAAATCCTAGAAATCTGAAAAAGAGAAAAGTAAAGCCCACTTGTAAGAGACACAGAAAGAGGAGACAGTGCAACTAGAGATTTGGAGAAAGCAATCGTGTTTTTGCCATCATTTTCTTATTTCTAACTTCCAGGCTTTTGTGAGGTCCTGTCGTATTTCTTTCTCTTGGATCTATAGATCGCCCTGTACCTTAGAACAATCTGTCCCCTTTGGCCTTAGTTTAAACTTGAGGGATTTTTCAACTATCGAAGACCCAAAGAGCCTTGGTTAAAATAACCACCCTCGACTCTAAGCTCAAGGAGAAAAAGGATCACCACCTTCTTGGTTTTAAGAGCACCTAGCACAATACAAAGCATATAGTAGACTTTCAATAAGCATTGGTTAGAAAATAAATAAACAAATAAAAAATGTTTATAAACCTCCATAGAAGCACCAAGAAGCATGTACACTTTTTACAATGTGAAAAGTCTTTCCACCAATAGCAAGCAGCGGATCAGTCATCCATGTGCAAGGCTGGAATGCTCGTGCCTTAGGTTTATTTTAATCAGTAATTGCCCACTCATTTAATCCATTTGAAAAACAGTCTTAACCACTGCTCAAATTATTGGTGTGTGTTTCTCCAGGATATGTAGCAAAGTATTAATTCACCTTGAAACATTTAGGCCTCTTTATCATTCTCAGATGTTTAAAGGGCTCAGCAAAGGAGAGAGACAAAGTGGAGTTTAGAATGGGTAAACCAGAGAAATGAGATCTCAATCTTCAGCAAATCCAACACTTCATCAAACCCAATGGGAAGAGCGGAGTGTTGTGGGCTGTTGTTTCTTGAGAGGTGCAGCATTAAGGAAAAACTAAATTTAGCCAATGCTGAAGTTTCTCTTGTAATGTTTTATGATTGTTGTAGTATTTGGTAACTTCTGTTCCCCTCTGGCTGTGATGTGAGAGGCTCCCCCCCACCACTTCCCCCCCATGACAGCAATCTCTAGTTGTAAAATAGTAAGACCGTCAGCCAGCAATAATTTGCAATCCAAACAGTCTTGACGCTCCCTGACATTTATTGAAACCTCAGACCCCGTGCACTGGTTTCACTTTTCCTCCCTTCGCTCTGTTTTTACAGACAGACAAGTGCTTAGATGTAGGTTTAATAATGAGGAGAAATTTCTTCTTGGCCTACTCTTGCTTGTGTTGGCTGCACTGGAGCTTGCAACAGATGGGTGGTTGCAGTTAATTATACTAAATGGTGAGAACATTATTTGACCCCACTGGTTCAGCCCCAGAGGCTGTGTACCTCCTCACAGACATAAGCAGATGGAATGCTTCACAGGCTGCGCAGGGGGCAAGAGCCATGTAGAGAGAGCTCTTTACTCAAAAGCAGGCAGACATGGGATTTCACTCCTCGACAAAGCTCAGAACCCAGACTCTTTTACATGTATAAACCAGTGAAGTGCTAAAAACACAAGGTCATAAGGATTCGTAAAGCACACGTTAGCTGATGAAGTGACTCTCAAAGGGACCGATCATCTTTAAAAATGGTAGGCATCATCCTTTTGCAGGAAAGAGTAAGAGGAAGGCTTCACCACAGATGTGACTCCAACAAGCCAAAAGGGGAATTCTTATTACCTATGTCATTATAGACAATCTGGACATAGTACCATCATATTCGAGAACCAGTGATGACCACATATCATTTAGCTTAGTGTGTAATACTTAATGCCCAGCAAATGTTATTGTTATTGCTATTTCTAATGATGATGGTGTTAATGATAACAGCACACCCAAGTTCTCATTGTCCTAGAGATAACTTGGCATTTAAGAGTCTCAAGAAGAAAAACTAACCAATACATCTAGATATAGTAGAGATTCATTTATAAAGAGTTTGTTGGGCCATCATAACACAGCTTCAAGTATACTAAGTTATATCTCATTCTAAAGTGTAACAAGGCCAGAGACAGACATCATTATGTTGTGGACATAATACAAACAAGATTTTTATTCCTAGATTTGTGCTTTACTCGTGTATGTCAATTCTAGGAAGATCATTTAGGAGATCCTGGAAATCTCTAAGCAGTAATGGCTTACATGGTCTGTCTGACAATTTTGACTTCATAAAATAGCATTGTGTAACATCTTTCTTTTATTGAGTACTTTTTCTGCATTTATTGAGATAATCACATGGTTTTTGTCCTTGATTTTGTTGATGTGGTGTATCACATTTTTGATTGGCATATGTTGAACCGTCCTTGAATCCCTGGGATAAATCCCACTTGATCATGGTATATAATTTTTTGATGTATTGCTGCATTCTGTCTGCTAATGTTTTACTGAGGATTTTTTGCATCTATGTTCTTCAAAGATATTGGCCTGTGGCGTTTTTTTTTTTTTTTTTTTTTTTTTTTTTTTTTGTCTATGTTCGTCAAGGATATTGGCCTATAATTTTCTTTTTTTGTCATATCTTTGTCTGTTTTGGGTATCAAGGTGATGCTGGCCTCATAGAATGAGTTTGGAAGAATGGCCTCTGTTCTAATTTTTTGGAATAGTTTCAAGAGAATTAGAATTAATTCCTCTTTAAAGGTTTCATTGATAGAATTTAACAGTAAAACCATCCAGTTCTGGGCTTTTCTTTGTTGAAAAATTGCTGATCACTGCTTCAGTCTCATTGCTTGTTACTGGTCTGTTCAGGTTTTCTGTTTCTTCTTGGTTCAGTCTTGGTAGTTTGTATGTGTACAGAATGTCCTCCAGGTTTTCAAATGTGTTGGTGCATAGTTGTTCACAATACTTTAATGATTCTTTGCATTTCTGTGGTATCAGTTGTAATGTCTCCTTTTTCATTTTTGATTTTTGTTATTTGGGCCTCCCCTCTTTTTTTTTTTTTTTTTTTTTTTTTTTTTAGCCTAGCTATTTTTTTTTTTTTTTTTTAAAAAAAATTTTTTTTTTATTTTTTTTTTTTGGTTAGCCTAGCTAATTATTTGTTTATCTTCTCAAAAAACATTGTATTTAATTGATTTTTTGTGTCATTTTTGGGTCTCTATTCCATTTAGTTCTGCTCTGATCTTAATTCTTTCTTTCTATTTACTGATTTTGGGATTGGATTAGTCTTGTTTTTCTAGTTCTTTGAGGTATAGCATTAGATTGTTTATTTGAAATCTTTCTGTTCTTTTGATGTAAATGTTTATTGCAATAAACTTTCCTCTTAGAACTGCTTTGCAGTATCCCACAAGTTTTTGTATGATGTGTCTTTATTTTCATTAGTTTCAAGAATTTTTTTGATTTCCTGTTTAATTTCTTCTTGGACCCATTGATCATTCAGGAGCATGTTATTTAATTTCCACGTGTTTGTATAGTTTCCAGAGCTTTGCTAGTTATTGATTTCTAGTTTTAATCTGCTGTGGCCGGAAAGGATACTTGAAATGATTTCAATTTTAAAAAATTTCTTGAGACTTGATTTGTGACCTAACATATGGTCTGTCCTGGAGAAGTTTCCATGTGCTCATGAGAATGTATATCTGTGGTTGTTGGATGAAATGTTCTGTAGGTATCTGCCAAGTCCAACTGGTCTAAAGTGTGGTTTAAATCCTGTGTTTCTCCTGTGTTTCTAGATGATCTGTCCAATTCTAAGAGATGGGTGGTCAGGTCCCCAACTATTTTCATATTTGGTCTAATAGTATTTGCTTTATATATCTAGGTGCTCTGGTGAACACCTTCTTTTAAAAGCCTATTAGAATCATTGCTTAAAGTTGAATTGTCAAGTAATTTCTGCTCTATCACACAGTTTATGAAACCCAGCAAATTAACAGGGGAGGAAAGAGATGAGTATCATCCCTAAAGAAGTTTTCCCACTTTTATCTAACAGATAGTGATCCTGACTGTTCCTCACCCTTACTCTTTTAGACATCCTCCTTTTCCACATGATAGGGACTACCACCTTTCCGCTTCCTGAACATGGTAAAAATGTTCATTGATAAGTGAAACAATGCTATACCCCAGCACACCAAGGGATTTTGGTAATTTATGAGTTGAAAAACAATGGTCAAGGACTGGCTTTTAATTTAGGGAAGAGCCCTGACCACATCTTTTTAAAAGCAGCATATTTGTTCTGTTCAATAATCATACCCCAGGGGCCGGCCCGGTGGCGCACTGCTACAGTGCGCCGCTTGGGAGCGCGGTGGCGCTCCCGCTGAGGGTTCGGATCCCACATACAGACCGGTTCCCGCTCACTGGCTGAGCGAGGTGTGGGCGCAACACCGAGGGTTGCGATCCCGTTGCCGGTCCCGGTCCGGTACGGGCGCGACACTGAGGGTTGTGATCCATTGCCGGACATGAAAAAAGGAAAAAAAAAAAATAAATAAATAAATAAAAAATAATCATACCCCACCACTCTATTCCAACTCAACTAACATATACAGTACATGATTGTCCTTTCATTATATGAGCAGGCCTGCATAGTTAATATGCAACTAATAATACAACTAATTTTCTCCCATGTATAAACTGCTCAAAGCATATGTACTTTGTGAATCAGTAGCATCTTTCTCACAGAGACAACATGCAATCACAAGTGTACGGTCCATATCTCAAATAAGATAAGATACAGAAATTACATTTACTACCCCATGAAACAAATACTGCAATGCATAAATGGAATTTCTTTTGCAAAATGCTTATATAAAACTAGTGTACAATGCATTTTTTCCCAATAATAGATAATCAAGAGTGGTAGTGTATGCTTAAATAATTAGAAAATCAATGACACATGAGAGTTTAATTATTATTACTGTGTGTCATAATCAGCTATATGGAAATAAGGAGAAATGTAGACATGAGCTATACTTAAAAGAGTTGACTTTTTTTTAAATGAACAAATGGTGTTTATTGGAGTGATTGCTTTAGTGTAGAACTAAAATGATGGTAGCTGTATTACAGACTTTATTGCAACAGAGTTTGTGCAATAGGATCAATGCAATAGGGAAGTTATG
The DNA here is from genome assembly GCF_000696425.1 of Galeopterus variegatus. Lineage (NCBI taxonomy): Eukaryota > Metazoa > Chordata > Mammalia > Dermoptera > Cynocephalidae > Galeopterus > Galeopterus variegatus. The sequence continues at coordinate 12,821 of NW_007732179.1, forward strand.
CATTAGGACTGAGCAATATGTGAGAAGCAAAGTTAAACAAAAAGAAGATGGGCAACAATAAATAAAATAAATGCTATGTTAAGCCCAAGGACAAGGATTTCTGGAAAAAATTGGAGACAGTCACTTTCTATGGTAATTATGTCTCATGTATATGTATGTATACACACACACAATGGAGAGAGGATCCGTAAAGCTTCCTAAAGACTCATTGCTAAATCTAAATATTCAGTCTTTTTTTCTGTTGTTCTTGTAGTTTGCTTCATTTCTGTCTTTGTGCTTGCTGTTTATTTTCCAAAAGAAATTGTAGGAGAGAGTTATTCATTGTAGAGGCAACAATGAGAAAAAGATTGTAGGTAGACATGAAAGATCTTGACTCATTCAGAAAACACAAGTGTGACTGGACCGTCCAGGGCTAAGGGCTAGACTCAGCTAGATATCAGAGAGATGGGAGCTGTACTGAGACTCAGCTGTGCCAAGATCTATTCTGTGTGTATAATAGAGGCATGGAGTAGTTTACATGGGTCAGATTGGTGCTTCAGGGAGGTCACAAGAGCAACATTGTGAAGGATGGGTCGATGGTGAGAATGGAGTCAGAGCAACCATCCAGGGAGAAGGCAGTCTACAGAGCACTGAATAAGGGTCTAAACTAAGGTGGAAGTAGTGAAGAAACACAGTAACTAGAAAGACTGCTGAAAAATCAGGGGGGGAGTGAGAAAGGAAGAGCCTGTCATGATTGGCAGGCTTCTGACTTGAGTCAGAATGACTGACAGCTTCATAAATGGAGATAAGGAATATGAAAGAAAGAACAGATTCTAAGGTATAACAGATCTGAGTTAACATTTAAATATAATGGGTTTGAAGCTCCTATGGGCACCTAAGATCAGGTATCATGCATCTAATAAACATCAAAGCCAGGAAATCGATTTCAGTTCCGTTAGACCAGTCTATGGTATTCTTATATGTTCTGCATCTCCCTAAAGAAGCAACTAGGAAATAAAAATGCATAACAAGCTATTATAAATCAGGTGTGAGATATGTGCAGAGGCAAGAGTTGATCTGATATATTTATGGAGGCAGACTATTGTCTATTAACTTATATTTCTGTTTTAAGAGCCTTTTCTTCACATTACAGAAATAAATACCCATGAAATAACATCTTCACGAACAATTTGTAATCAAGGCAGATTAATTTAGATTATTAGGCAAGTACTGAAATTCTTTCCTTCATACTACACAGAACTGAATGCAAGAAGCTCTGGACAGATTCCTGAGTGAAAATGATGTTAATAAAAATCAACGAAAAGAGAAGCATCCACACACCCACGGGATTTAAGTTTTCATTTATCTGGCAGAATTCTTAATACTCTCATTTTTCAGCAAGTAGATTTTATCTTCTTAAAAATAATCTGTTGTAATGGAATCTTTCTTATCTTTTCAAAGATAAGATTTAATGAAGACATAGACTTCAACATGGAAGATTTAAGTGAGAATGTAGGCTTCAACACTGGAAGAAAGATATTTGAATTTTCAGAAGCAAAATAGGCTAAAAGATTTATGATAGCACTTAGAAACACGAGCCTCTGGACTACGTGTCCAAGCATGCCAAAGAACAGGTAATAACAGATCTTATTAAATGCTGCTTATTTAATTTAACATTATGCTGTCAGGGGTGTTTGCCCTGCTGAATAGAGGTCTTTTTAAAATTTTTTTTGGTAGTTTAAGTAATGTCCAAATACACAGGAATATGTTTGGAATAAGGGAAGACTATGAATGCAAATTTAGAAAATCATCAATTTATGGGCCGGCCCGGTGGCGCACTGGATAGTGCGCCGCTCGGGAAGCACGGTGGCGCTCCCGCCTGAGGGTTCGGATCCCACATACAGACCGGTTCCCGCTCACTGGCTGAGCGAGGCGCGGGGGCAACACTGAGGGTTGCGATCCGTTGCTGGACACGGAAAAAGACAAAACGACAAAAAAAAAAAAAAGAAAAGAAAAAAGAAAATCATCAATTTATCCCAAAAACTATAATTTTAGGTTTTCTGCTTCTGCTCGCTCCTCCCCCAAAGCTAGGAAATAAGTCAAATATACTGGCTCAGAAATGACACTAGAAAGACAATCCACTCTGGAGGAAACTAAACCTCCCCATTATTTTTTCTCCTTGTCTTTGTTTTGTTTTTCCCCTCTGAATGCTAGCATAAAAATAAACAAAAAAGATTTTCCTCTTTTATTGTCCAATGAATATTTCAAAGAATTGTATGCTTGTATTCAAAGTTAGAGTAGCCTCTGGATAAAGCTATATAGAATATGGTAAGCTAACATCAAGGATTTACATAGAAACAAGCCTTCTTGAATATTTAGCTGATAAAAATAGAAGATGACCTTGAACATAGCACTGCATGCAAGGGTACTTCAAAACGTTCATGGAAAAATAGAATTAAAAGATAATATGAATCTTTCCATGAACTTTTTGAAGATCCCTCCTATATATCCACTTAATTTTCTACTTATGTCACTTCCATCTTCACTGATAAGCAGGTTTTAAAAATTGCCACACTACTTAGGTTTATATATATTTAAAACACAACGAATAACTCATTGGGATAATGTAATCTAACCTTAGTAAGGCTATGAACTTTAATCAGACATTATTAAAGCTAAAATGGTTTGCAACATGAATTAAATTTTCTTCTGTGATGTTGACTTTATCTCCAATATGAATACAGAAGTAATAATGAAAATCAGTGGACTAAAACCATTGCTCTATGATCAAAGCTTCTGAGAACAATGCTAATAGATTGATAGTTTTCATGAACACCTTTATGAATTGTGAGAATAAATTGCCATAATTTATTTTTTGACATGGATGATGTAGTCTAAAATCGTTTTATAAAAAAATGTCTTTGGGGAGCAAGGATTCACTATCCAGTTGTTCAGGTGGTTCAGATGGTTGCATCACACCCAAGGCATGACTCAGGCATTAAGTTCTCGCTGGAGAACCAAAGTTAAGGAAAAAGTTGTCAGTGAACCACGGAAGGTAATCGGTAAAGCCTTGAAGACATTTAGACTACCCAGGAAAAGTCCCTAGCATGACCTTATTTCAACACAGGAATCTTCCTTGTTTATCAAAATGTTCTAAATAAATGCTTATACTAGTAGGTGGAATAGCAAGGTTTTTAAAAATTCTCTATTATTTTCTGGGAAATTTCAACCAAGGATGCAGTCATCTGCCTGTTCTTCCCAACTTCATGATATCCTCTGATACCATGTCCTTCCAGTCAAAGAGCACTGAAATTTTCCACTTCTTGTTGGCTTTTCTCTGTCCAATTCTCTATGTTTTGTCAAATTTTAGGTTGCATCAATGCTAGCATCTCTGAATTAGAACAAGGGTTGGCAAACTTCTTTGACAAAGTTCCAAATAGTAAGTAAGTTAGGTTTTGTGGGTTCTGTGAGTTGAATGTCCCCCCAAACCTTATTGAAACCATCTCCACTGTGACAATGTTAACAGGGTGGGGAATCCTATTATGGCATTTGACAGGTAGTGCCCTTAAGAGGAGATTAGATTGTCAGGACTGTACCCTTGTGAATTGATTGATCTATTCATGAATAATGGGCGTGGTTCTGATGGCTTTAAATGTAGAGCAACTGAGAAGCTCAGCTCTCTCTCTTGCTCAAGCCACTTGCCATGTGACACCTTACATCATGGTCGAGTCACCACCAAGAACAATGCCCACACCACATGTGTTCCCTGGATTTTGGCCTTCCCAGCCTCTTTTCTTTCTACATTGCCTGGTTTCAAGTATTCTATTATAAGCAACAGTAAATGGACTAATACAGTGGGCCATACAGTCTCTATCACAGAACTCAAAGCTTATGTTGTAGTATTAAAGCAGCCACAGACAATATGTAAATAAATGAATGTAGCTGTGTTGCAATAAAACTTTCTTTACAAAAATAGGCAGCAGATAGTTTTGGTTCAAGGGGCTGTACTTTGCCAACTGCTTAGCTGGAACATCAACTTTTCCTCCACTTGCTGTTATACTCTGACTAAACCCTCACCAGTTTTCCTCTGTATCATTCTGTTCCTTTATCCCCTTTCAACTCCTGTCCCTCTCCAGTGAAATTTTCCCTAATTATGTTGTTTTAGGAATCTTCTTAAGTGAAATGAACTCATATTGTTCTCTGCTGTGAAAATGCTCTGTGAGCCTCAATGATCTATAAAACTAAGTTTTCCAGTACTTGCAGAACATACTATCAATCAGGTTTTCTATGCCTCACTACAGATACTTAAGGGTGATACCTGTTTTCAAATTGTCCTGTTTCTTCTTGCAACTATTCTTTTTCTCATATTTTCCCTTCTGCTTGGAATAGTCCTCTCTCTATCTTTACTTATTAAACTCCTCCTTATAATTCAAGGCCTTTACTCCCTTATCAACTACTCACGACTTACCCCCTTACATTGTCTACATAGAAGAGCTAAAATTGTGGGTGTAGAGGGGACCACCAAGGAAAAAAATAGAGATTAAAAAAGACTCAAGGGCAGAATTTTGGAAATTAATTACACTTAGGGTACAAGAGGCAGGCCACTGTAAGAGACAACAAAGACTATCAGGAAAGACAGAAGGAAAAATCACAGGAGCACTTCATAATAAATTAACATATAGATAACTCATCATGTGTTATATTTACATATCATTTTATTGAATGAATGCATCATAATATACTTAATTTAAAATATTTTATTATTAGAAATTCGCAATTTAAGTTGGTTCTTATCTTTTACTGTTGTAAACAAAATGTGAATGAGTCTGTTTATGTAACAAAGTCTTGAGTAATTACTTAGTGACTACCGTGTATCAGGAATCAGTTCTTCTTAGTAAGCTATTATCCTGGAAATAACCCCTGAAGATGGGCTTTCCCTCCACTGCCTAAAGTTATAGCAACAATGGGAATATTTCACCACAGGATTGACTCATAAGAACTCAGGGGTGAAGACACAACAGACCTACCCTGTGGGAAAGTGAGGAAAATATGAGTTGAGAAAATGACCCAGGAGATGATAATCTGGATATGTTAATCTTTTTGTTTTGGATGCTTCAGGGCAGAATTAGAGAACATATGTATGCTTAACTCATTTTAAGATGTACTCAGTATTATTTGCAAAATATAACAAGATAGCATCGTCTACCCCAGAGAGAAAAGCCCCAGCAACACAGCTTTTTAAGAGGAAATGCTTCAGGGAATGAAACAGGACTGATCTGCAAATGGAGATTGTTGATTTATCTTAAAGACATGTCTACGCCTTGTTTACCCTGATGTTACATGTTATGCAGGACCAGTGATGGGGCGAAGCATTGCACATGACAATCATTCTGGAAACACCGGCAAACTTACCCAAATTACAGAGATAATTAAATAAATAGAGAACGGAGGTGTAAAGCAAGTAGGCACAGAGAGGAATGAGTTATAGCAAAATTGACAGCAAAAGATTTATAAATGGGAGGAATGGTCTCGGTTTCTCCTAGATGACAGCATTTGTCTTTGTTTATTTTTTAGATTTTTTTTATATTTGAAATTTGATTGCAAATGGATAGTACTGAGGGCTGAAGTCTTCAGCTTTCCTCCCAAATCAAATAAATACAATAAACTTGTTAACTCCTTAATTTAATCACCTCCAGAGTCAGTAGAAGAAAAAAAATGCATAAGAACTTCTGTGGAAATTTATTTTTTGAAGGTGAGAATAGCCCTTTGCTCAGGTTGGGAACAAAAACAAATGTGTGACAATGGCATTCTAGGTACTTCAGTCTCAAGTACTGAATAAAGCAAACCATTTTACATGAATGAGTGGAGCTGATCGGGTGTAAGCGTGCTGAAGGTTGCGTGTGATAGTTGTGAAGACATGGCCAGTGGAAGACGCAGCATCCCCTCAGTCCCAGCAGATGCCTACCATGAAGGAATGCATGACCAGTGTGGCAGATCTGATATTCAAGGAAGGGTGCATTGGCAAATGAGTAATATCTGATCTAAGGCTTGATAGCTATGAAAGATGCTAGTAGTCATTTGTATTTTTTTTTTTTTTTTTGGCTAGGGATTAAGTTGTTCCCATTAAGTCTGCTGAAGTCAAAGGGTCTAACTTTCACTAAGTTATTTGTATTTAGGCAAATACATTACTTTATTTCCCCAAATATCAATATTCACATTGATTAAAAAGGAAATTTTAAAACTTTTTTAAAAGAAGAGGAAAACTCGTAAGACCTAAAGGAACTCTAGCAATTATCTGAATGAGAGCTCCATGTGTGTTACTGAGCTCAGGCTGCTATAACAAAATACCATAGACTAGGTAGCTTAAACGACAGAAATTTATTTTTTCACAAATTCTGGGAGATGGAAGTCTGAGATCAGGGTGCCAGCATGGTCAGGTTCTGTTGAGGGATGACTTCTTGGCTTGTAAATGACCACCTTTCTGCAGCGGAGAGAGAGAGAGATCTCTTTTCCTTTTCCTATAAGGCCACCAATCCTATAAGGCCACCCTAGGGTTCTAAGGTTAAGATCCCATCCTTATTACCTCATTTAACTTTATTTTTCTCCTGAAAGCTCTATCTCCAAATACAGTCACATTGGCGGTCAAGGCTTCGACATATGAATGGGGTGGGACATAAATCAGTCCATAGAACCATGTGAGCCCCAGAGACCCACTGGACTTGCCTCATTTGTGAGTGTTTCCAGTCTTGGTATATCGGAGGCATAGAGATAACAGTTAAAATTCAGATAATGGAGTGTGTCACATACAAAAATATGCGAAATAGCTGGTTCTCCATTTACCAAGACCTGCATGAGGTCATCCAACTTCCCTTTGTACAAAATAAATATAAGATTGGCAAACACAAACAAACAAACAAAAAACATTAAAAACCAAACTTTTCAGGACACTGAAAAACACTCAAAGGCAAGAATGCCTTGAGAAGTACTTGTTCATGAGAAACTGCTACTGCATTATGAAAAAAAAGAGAAAGGAAGGAAGAGAGGAAACTAAAAAAGAAAAAGAAAAAACAATGAGCTTGTGGGCTTCTTGCTTAGGTATTTCTATGCCACCCAGTTCCAGCAGTAAAATTCTACTGGGCGGAGATGGTGAGCTTGGTTTTGCAGAGGTAGCAGAGCAAGTAGAAATTTAATAATGAGATTTTGGAAGCAAGAGAATTATAGAAAGGCTGATATAATCCACTTTGGGGCTGACTGCTAAACTACATATGCATGTGGGGGACACCCGAGACCCTGCCAAAAATCAAAAGTCTGGAAGACTTGTTATAACTTTAAGTATGTTTCAGGACCCCCAACATAGCTTGGGTGGGAGAAAATGAAGCTTTGGTGGCTTGAGGTGTTTGGGTGTATGTAGCCTCAGTACAAAACATTGGCTAACCGTGAAAGTACACTGACTTCTAGAGAACTAGATATTAAAAAAAACAAAACAAACCAAAACACCAAAAAACTAGCATAGTCTTTAACAGTTGCACACCACAAGGAAGACTGACTCTTTCTCTTTGCATACAAGCATACGTATAGCCAACTAAAACATAAAAATCACAACTCTCAGAGGAAAATAAAAATAGAACCCAGGGTTATTACAAAGCATTATCTAAAATGCCTACTTTTAAAGCAAAAATTACTAGACCCAGGAAAGAAAAAAAGTCAAAGTTTATGACTAATAGCCCAGATGCTGGATTTAGCAAAGACTTCAAAGCAGCTATTATAAATATTCCCAAAGAATTAAAAGAAAATGTACTAAGTAGGAATAAACAAGTAGGGACTGTATCAACAGAAAAGTGAAAACTATTTTAAAAAGGAAAAAATGGAAATTCTAGAGCTTATTATTATTGTACTTGTAAAGTACTATAGCTGAAATTGAAGATGAACTAGTAGGTTAACCAGCATATTTGAGATGGCAGAAGAAAGAACTTGTAAATTAGAAAAATAGACTAAGAGAAATGATTATCAAGACTAAAGAAGAGAGACAAAATGCTTGAAAAAACGATAAGCCTTAGAAATCTGTGGGGCTATGTGAAGTATTCCAACACACATTTAACTGGAAATGCCAGGAGGAAAGAAGAGGAAAGAGGGAAGAAAAGAAATTTAAAGAAATAATGGCTGAAATATTCCCAAATTTGGTGAAAAGTGTTATTCTTCATATACAAGAAGCTTGAAAAACCCAGCCAGGAAAACATAAAGAAACCACACATAGACACATCATAGTCAAACTGCTGAAAGACAAAGAACAAGAGAAAGTCTTGAGAGTATCAAGAGAAAAACAACACGTAACACATGGGTGATTTTTCAGAATAAACAATGGAGTATGGAAAGCATTGGATTGACAGAAGAGTTGAAAGATAAAAACAAAGTGTTGACCAATAATTCCATATCTAACAAAACTATTCTTCAGAAATGAGGATAAAATAAAGACATGTCTAAATAAAAATTGAGAGAATTTGTTGCTAGCAACTCTGATTTTATAAAGGAAATCCTTCAGACTGAAGACAAACAACACTACATCATATCCTAGATCTACAAGAATTGGTAAATATGTGTGTAAATATAAAATATTGGTCTATATATACACTTTGGTGCTATTTATATATACACCAATATTTGCTTCTCTAAATTTCTTTGAAAGATATATAACTATTTAAAGCAAAAATTGAAACATTCTATTGTTGAGTTTATAATGTTTATAGATGTACTAAATATGAAAACAATAGTATAAAGTTGGGTTGGGTGAGCTATTCTAGTACAGAGTTCTTTTATTTTATGGAATTACCTCAGTGTTAACTTGACACACATTGCCACAAGTCAAAGACACATACTATGTACCATAAAGTAACCACTAACATAATAATATAAAAAATAGGTAAAAATTCAATAGAAGAATTAAAATTGTACACCAAAAAGCATTTAACACAAAAAGTATTAAAAGGAGGAGCACAGAGTAAAACAAGTGACGCAAGTAGAAAACAAATAGCAAAATGATCTAACTCTGAACATACCAATAATTACATTAAATATGAATGGTTGCAACAGTCCAATCAAATGGAACATGTATATGTTGTTACAAAAAATGCAAAATGGTAGAAATACTTTGCAACAATTTGGTCATTTTTTTAAAATGTTAAGCATATCATGTGACCCAGCCATTTTACTTCCGGGTTTCAACCACACAGAAAGAAACTTTTATGTTCACACAAAGACTTGCATGTAATGTTTATAGAAACATTATTTATAATAGCCAGAAGCTAGAAAGCTAGAAGCACTGGAAATGTTCATCAACTGGTAAATGGAAAAAGAAAAAGAAGCGGTATATCCATAAAATGGAGTAGAATTGTGTACCAGAAATGAATAAACCATTGATACATGAAAGAACATAGACGGAGCTCGAAAATATCCTGCTAAGTAAAAGAAATGAGACGTGGAGGGATATATATTGTATGATTCCATTTATATGAAATTCAAGAAGAGTCAAAGCAATGGTGATGGAAACCAAGTCAATTGTTTCCCAGGGTTGGTGTTGGTGGCAGATTGACTGTAAAAGGGCACAAGGAAATTGGTGGAGATTTATAGAAGTGTTCTAAACTTGATTTTGGTGCTGGCATCATGACTGTATATTTACCAAAACTTTAAAAAAATTATACACTTAGAGGGAGTGAATTTTATTTTATATAAATCATACCTCCATAAAGTCTCAAAGAAGGAAGTAGACTAAATTACAAAGTTATGAAGGTCCCTGATATGTGTGTGTGTGTGCATGTGTGTGTGTTTATGACTTTCATATTTTATTCCACCTCAGTATTGCTGGACTTTTGCTTATACTGATGAAATGCTGGCTTAAAAATTATTTTCTTACCTGCTTCCCAGGTAATCGAGGCCTACCAGTTAGCATTCATGACTGTTGATGAGAATGATGTCTGCAAACCTCTTTTGTTACACAAAGTTTGGCTTTGTGGCATATATTTCAATCTGAGGAAAAAGGCACTGCATAGAGAACCCTTCTTCATGGAGCAACATGGAAGGGAAGTAGCAAAGAAACTTATCATTGCTATTAGTGTTGACGGTGACGGTGGCCATGGAGGCATTGCTGATGGTGGAGGTGACACTAGACATGGCTTGGGTGGTGGCAATTGTAGTAGCAGTAAACATGAGGATAGCTGGAGCATTAGTATAAAAGGACAGCCAACCAACATATCAATACTTCATATGTATACCCTCTGTCTTCTGAAGTCCTCTGTACATTAATCACCAACACTTGCTCTTAGACTTGGTAACCCAGGAGTAAACTTGGGACTCTTCATGGCTTTTCTCATAACACACCTGGAAAAGGTCAGTTCATGTGGCACCTCAAGACAGCTCTCCCCTCCACCTCCCGCACTGCATGGAAATCTATTCTAATATATGCAGCTCCTTTGTAAACCAGCTCATAGTGTGCTGACATTTTACCTTTGTGTACAGCAAGAAGGTCATAAAAGGAAACACCAATGTGGTCTTAATCCTTCAGATTCTCACTGGAAAATGCTGCATCAACATGCTCCATTGTGCACTTGTGCTATTTTGTTGTGTTTTATTTTGTTTTCTAGATAGAACAATGCTTTTTTGGTTTGGGCACTGTATTGCCTGGGGAAGAAAGGGAAATGTCTGTTATTGCTTGCTAGACATCTACTGTGCAACCAGCCAAACCACAGGAGCTAATCTCAAATTGGGGAGTTAACTTTTCAAGGAAGGAGCCCTGTGGCTTACACTCCTTTCAGACATGGACTCCTGAGTTGCCAGGCTTTGCCATCTAACTTTTCTGCATGTATAGCAATATGTAGAGTCTCATTTCAGATTTAGTGCTATTGCAATCTAAGGTGTTTTATTTGAATTTTCTTTAAGAGAAGAGATAGCCACCAGTTTTGATTCTTCTATCTCTAGTGCCAAGCAGATTGGGATCAGGCCACACATTTTCAAGTCTGTTTATGAGTTGTTTTGCCTCTTCCTCTGTGTTATTTCTGCTTAACTCACCCTAAAAGTAGCATTCATTTATATATTCATTCTTCCAATAAACCTTTTAAGATTACCCTCTATGGACCCTTTTTAAAATGCTAGGGAAACAAAGGTAAGATGCATAAGGTATGATTTTTACCCTTAGTGAACCTATAATCCAGTACAGATTCTGTTCATCAGGGTATGAGAAGCAAAAGGATTGAATTATTTAAATGGAGTAACTAAGAAGAGTTTCATGAACACACTATTTACGAAAGAATCATAAAAACCAAGAGGGTTAATGAGCACCCAAGAGCTAGTAAGGTCAAGGAGCCCTGCCATTGCTAAGTGTAAGGGAGCAAGGTTTGCACATATAGTACATGGAGAGACCTGTGGCTATGGCAAGACAGTGATGCAACAGGAACTATTTTCATGCTCATCTCCAAATACAATCAGGGGTTCATTCTTTTAGTTTTCTTTGGGTCTGTTGACCTCAGGCTTTCTCTTGCCTTTCAGCATTTGTAAATACCCTTCACCCTTTCTTCATGCTTTCCATCTTTCCTTCCTCTTCCTGAAATTTTCCAGGCTTACTCTGATGCAAAACTCTAGGGTTCGGCTTAAACCTTCCATAACTTCTTAAGCCTGATTTGAATGCCCCTTGTATGTGACCTTAATTTAGCATCTCAAAATAACATCTTATTACAACATATTCACACTATATTATAGTGGTTTTGTTTCTTATATGGCTCATTTACTATAGTAAGTCTCTAAGAGGGACAGGGCTAAGTTTATTTTGTTTACTCTAGCATCCCTGGTCCCTAGCATCAGCAGTAGGCCTTCAATAAGTATTACTTGATGAGTGGATTATTTTTTTTTAAAAAGACAGTTTAGTTATTATATCCAAACTTAGAACCTAAATTCTGATATACAAAGGGCTTTCCTAATTTAAGTCTCTCTATAAAATAATTTATTTCTTAGTCTCCTTCTAGATGGAAATCTGACTCTACTGCATCCTGGGCTAATGTCTGGCATATTAGGTTAAACTGAATCAGAGACATGTTTCTTTGCCCAGTGATGAATGTATATTCATATGATATCATTCTGCTTATCAAAGTTTACCCTTTCCAGATACTAATTTGTAGGTAAATCATCCAAAGGTGATATAATATTAATCTATTTTAGAACCAGTGTCTGATCTTAAAATCTGATGGTAAGGCTGCTAAAGGAATGATATTCTGATTATAGAGTCTTCACTTGAATTTGTCTGGAAGGCACTTAGGCTAACTCCTTCTGCTTGTGTTCAGGGTTATCCAGAGGTGCAAAGACAACTACAAATCCCTCTTGACTTACTGAAGAATAAAACCTATCTTCCAAACTAAATACATTTTGGAATTGGACTGCAGTGCAGCACTATTAGGCATTTGGACTAATGAGCTTACTCTAAACAATCATTCAGGGAATAAAATACAGCTGAACCATGTGCTGTATTAACAAGCTGGAACTTGGGTTAAATTGGACTATTGATTCATTCTTTGGCATCATCACCTCTGTGAGTCTTTGCCTCTCTTTAACCTTAGCTGAAGCCACAAACATTGTCTGATCTTGCTGACAGCTGGGTTGCACTCAGAATGATGAATGTGGAAGTTTGGGAGAGGTAATAAAGTCGCAATATTCATACCGACTCAAGGAATAACTATGAATCAACTTAAAGATCTGATGCGTGGAAGGCCAACTAGCAGCCTAAACATCTGAAATGTATTGCTATCCCTAAAGAATCTAAAGCTGCATCCTCTAATGAAGAGAAGGTAGAAAGGAATATTTAAGCCTTGAATATACACTAAAGACATTTTTACTGTTTTTTGTTGATGCTGTTTTGGTAGTGGTGGTTGAAAGGGGATGCAAAATGTGCTCAGTCTCTCTTATATTTACCTTATGTCAACGTTTTCTTAATGAGGCATTTGGTATATTAGTCAATATAGATTGGGGACTTACTGAGGGGAAGTACAGTAGGAAGAGCTAGTTTATAAAAAATGTTTGAATATGCCCTGAGTCTCCTGAGTTCTTTCTTTGGTCATTGTCTGTCTGCATCTGATCAAATTTAGACTGAAAAGCCAAGGCTACGGTACCACTTGCCTAGCTACTATAGGGTTGTGTCAGAATCCTTCAGGAACTCTTCATAGACCTCATTCCTGAATCCCCCACCCCAAGAACATTGATTCAGTACATTTGCAGTGGGGTTCAGAAACCTCAGTTTAGAAGTCCTCCTGGAAACCTAATGTTAAGGTGTATGTCTATCTTCAATATTCTAGATTCCATCAGCCTCTGTTTAAAATCAGAAAATTAAAACAAACAAATAAAACTACTTGCTGTTCTATTACTTTGGGTCTTACAAAAATGCCCTCATAATTTTTAATATATGTGTTTCTATGTGTGTGTATATATATACGCCCACCTTGTTTTTCAATTTCATGTAGTTATTCCTACGATGAGTTTTTCACTGATTTAATACTACAAAGCAGTGTCTCTCTCCTAAAGACTTACATGATATGTAACTAGTACATGCAATGCTTCTCTTTTTTGCTTTATCTGACAAGGTGATTAAATTTAAGCTCAGGAGCAATAATTTATTTGAGGGATGACTGTATTTCCTATTACTTTTCAGTAATTGGCTCTGTAATTTTATGATTCTTTGTACACACGTTTTTAATTATACACCTTTTCCATCTTCTTTGAATGTAGATATGACATCAACTATAAATGCCTGAAATATGGGTAGAGGTGAATCAGCCAGTGTGAAAGAAATGTTGGGAACAGACAGCCAATTTAGTCATTGCCAGGCCAGACCAAACTGATATGCTATTTTCATAGTATCTCGAAAATAGCAAATAATGGAAAATTTTTATAACTCAAATTTCATCAAGTTCTCTGCCTTCCTGGATTATACTTTCTTTTTAAAAGTAAATAACAAAAAATTGAGGCTCGATCCTAAATGACCTCAAGTGTATCCAGACTTTGAAAGAATTGTTGAGGGTCTCTAAAAGCTGCTTATATGTAAGTTGTTCCGATGAAAGCTCCCTTTTCCATTACTTAACAAAATAATGAACATCACAGTTGGAAGGATCCTTGTTTTTATAGTTTCATTGATTTATTGAGTAGAGACTTGAGTAGAAGGGATCTTCAAAAATTCATGGAAAGATCCACATTATTTTTTAATTCTATTTTCTGCAAACTTTTTGGAGTAGCCTCATATATACAAATCTAGTGATTAAAAAGCCTCTTTAATGGTCCCTCTATGCTGAAGAATAAGCTTTATAGATATTCTAGTATCTACCCTTTAAGCCACCACATTGTGTCCTTTTTCCATTAATTAAGGTTTCAAAAACATCGGGGTCAAGTCTTGGAACACTTTATCACAGCCTTAAAAGTAAATCCAACAGGCTCTTTGCCTTAGCACAAGCTATAGCTATCATTGTGATTTAGACTTGTCTAGGCACGTTCATGGCAAAGAAGGCTCTGCTGATAGGCACCCTCTGGGAAAGACTTTTTCTTAATAGATGATTCTAATCCATAGTTGAGGTCTGATGAAGGGGAAAGCACATTTTTAACTCCAAATTTTACTTATTAACTAGTTACAGCTATTATATATACAACTCTGAGTGCTTAAAGGTGGGATCTGGGAGATCATCTGAAAGACCCTTTTCATTAAGTCCTTGAGAAATATTAGAAACATAATCAGTATGCTGAACTAAACCCTATGTATGGAGTAACACACCAGGGTGGGCGTGGAGTCTTCCAACTTGGGGAGCACAGTTTGTTGGTTGTGTCTTGGGAGATGCAGAGATTACAGATGAATCCAAGTGTGTGTATACTGCCACACATCAGCAGTGTCTCGAGCCACATGGTGGTCTCAAGCAGTAGCTACGTCTCTGTATTGGAGAGGCTGATCCATCAGAAGCATCGTCACTATTGATAGGTAGTTTTTCTAAAGTAGCTTTTGAACCTTGAACCAACTTCAGGAAAAAGTGCAGAAGTGTCCACAGGGCAATGTTGATTGGTTGAGCTGTGATGAGGCTTAGCAAGTCCCAGATGACGGGGTAGCACACACATTAAGGGAACTGGGTCAGTGCGGGAGGAACAGGGTAACCTCACTTGAAGTAGCTAAGATTGTTCATACCCAAAAGCCAGTGAAATCATCCCTACGGATTCCTGGAAAGAATTGGAGAAAATTTGCTAGAGATTTGGATAGGGCTTTGCAGGGGACCACAGGTCACATAGTATGAATAAAGGCATAAATGATTTTTATGTAAATGCAACCTGATTCATATCCCTAGGCTGGTGTGGTCTGAAGAAACAAAGCTTACATAATCTGTACTAACTCTGGAAGAGTCTTTGCCATTGCTTTTTTAGATAGTTTCATCGATAGGACCACAGGAGCTGGTTAATTTTAAGTGCAGTTAAACC
>NW_007732179.1:29033-30677 GCF_000696425.1 Galeopterus variegatus
TACACATATATATACATGTATAAACCTATCTACACATTCATACATATATACACACAACACACATATGTATGTGTGTGTATGTGTGTGTGTGTATGTGTGTGTATCTGCCATAGCAGCATAATTATTTAATTTGCTGCAGATGCAAATCTGGAAGGGACATTTAACACTATGATTGACCCAGAGGTATTTAATAGAAGCTCATCAATTTAGAATGATGAATCAAAACTTAAAAGAGGAAATTACATGGAGATAGCCCAAAGTAGATGTTTCTTCTAATCAATTACACAAATATAATATGATGAAAAGAGCAATGTGGGAGGAAACTGCTTTCCAGCCCTTGCCCAGTCATTAAGATAGGTCAAGCTAGACAAGTGAGACCTTGAGGGATAATGTAAATCCCTTTATCTATAATATAACCAGGCTTTGAATACATTTCTGAATTCCCTTAAAATTCTAAATTATGAGTGTGAAGATTATCTGATTCTGTTTATTACGGGGTCAAGCACACAGTTTGGATTCAACAGATATGTAGAAGGTCTTGTGTTTAGTAGCTGTGTAAGCCTGAGCAAGCTACTTCAGTTCCCTGAGTCTGTTTTTTCATCTGTAGGATAGAAGTTCCAACTATCTCTAGAGTGTAAGGAAGCATAAAATGAGATAATGCATAAAATGAGATAATGACAGAACCCAGCAAATAATAGAAATTAACAGACAGAAATTCATCATCTTCTTTTGTTCTCCTAATTTATAGCCCTGTTATAAAAAATAAAGAAAAAGAGGTTTAGGGAAGACTTTCATTATTTAGAAGTTTAAATGGGCCAACAATATAATATTTACTGCCCAAAGTCCTAACATTAATTAATTTTTACAGCACCTAAGAGTTCTGTGCTGATTTTCATATTTAGGAGCGATGTCTCCAAATCAGGTGCTCACATTTTGAGATGAACCTTAACAGATTAGAGCTTATTAAAAGGAACATCGTAAGGAGAGAAGGGAGAGTTGTGAGAAGCTATCTCATACAAAGAATCATTGGAGAAAAAGCAGTGCGTCAAGGGAGTCATGCAGGTTGCAAAGGGAGACTGAAAAATTTATAGAATTATTTTTGGTATTTGGTAGTCCACGATCTCAAGTAGGGAATAGTCTGTTTTTGTGCTGCCTCTGAGAGCTGAACTAGAACCAAGTAATAGAACTTACCTGGGACAGATTTCAACTCAGTGTGAAATAAACATTGTATCAACTAGACAGGTCTAATACTGAAAAGATGGCCTCATACCTCAGTGATCTCCCCAACACTACAGACCTCAAGAAATTGCAGATGACCTTTAATTATCACAGTAGGAAAGAATCACACATTCAGTTAGAGGTTGAACTACATGATACTTAGACTTCCTTGTAACTTTGAGACTCTGTCATTCCAAGAAGGAAGTGGGTTGACAAGGATTACATTCTGCAAACCAGTTTCATCAGAACTGCTGTGTTGTGACCTGAAATATGAAGGCATTTTTTTTTTCCCACAAACAATAAGACAGCCTTCTTCCCAGCACAAGAATTTCCCCTGAGGAATTCTCTGATGTTGGCACCTTTTAAAATAGTGCTTTGGCAACATACATGAGCCTGGAGCAAAGATATCTAGACCCCATCTAGTTT
>NW_007732179.1:31238-33132 GCF_000696425.1 Galeopterus variegatus
AAATAGTGCTTTGGCAACATACATGAGCCTGGAGCAAAGATATCTAGACCCCATCTAGTTTGTTTCCCCACCACTCTAACACTTTTCCTTTAGCCAACACACACGACTTGACTTTATTAATTAGTTAGAGTTACTGTATATTTGTCCAAATTTCCAAAGCCTTGATCTTCCTTCTCTCATCACATTTTTTTACACTGTTAAAGTGATTGCCTAGTGTGGGTCCAATCACTTAAATATAGTTTTTGGCTCTGGCTTCGACCACAGCTGTTGGGTTACGTTTTATTGTCATGTCTTTAAGAATGACAGAGGAATGTGGGGGGCTGAGAAACTTGACACTGAAACACACATTTTGTGATCTGTGTTTCTCTTACCACAGCTAAAGATTTAGGGAAACTGAACACTCCTGCCGTGGACAGTGATAAATTCCTTTGCTTAAAGTCTGGCTTCTCTCTGCCATCACTGCACATCTTGGGACTCTCTGCAATATCAAGTATTCGAATGCTGCCTTATTTTTAGAAAATTTAATGTGGTGGGCAGTCTTCTAAGATGGTTTCCATAATTCCTGCCTCCTGATATTCACATCCTTTAGAATCCTCTCCATTTTAGTGTAGGATAAACCTAGTGACTTCCTTCTAATGAACAGAATATGGCAAACGTGACGGGATGTCACCTCTGTGATTATGGTATGAAAGTATGCAGTCTCTTTCTCTCTCTCTCACTTTGATGAAGCAACCTTCCAGGTTTGAGTGGCCCACATAGCACAGAAATGAGGAAGGATTCTGTCAAAAAAAAAAAAAGAAACTGAGGCCCTCAGTCCAACAACCCACAAAGAACTGAATCCTGCCAATGAACGGTGAGCTTGAAAGTGGATCCTTCCCCAGTTTAGCCTCACAGCTCCTGAGTATAGCCCATGTGGATTCTGAAGCACAGAATTCATTTATTCTATGCCTAGATTTCCACCCCACAAAAACTGAGATAATGAATATGTGTTGTTTGAAGGGCCTAAGTTTTGGGAGAATGAACTATGCAGAATCAGATAACTAACTTGCTATAGTAGATAAAAACCCAAGTCTAGAATACAAATAATATAGGTAGCAATTATTCACATTGCTGCAGAATTAATTCTAGGATTCCTTTTAATCTATATGTCTTTCAAAAAATTAAGTATTGTGTATCTTAATTTTAAGACTATTAGGACCAGAGAAATTTAGAGTTAAGGAAAACACTTATTATTTATTAAAAATTAACCAGAAGATCTAATATGGCATCTTTACAACCTTTGTATCAATTAGGGTTTCACTAGAGAAATGGAACAATATGAGGTATTTACTAAGGGATTTATTGCAAAGAATTGGCTCACGCGAGTATGGACCAGCTGGGAAAATCCAAAATCTGTAGGGGCAGCCAGTCCATCAAGAGGACAGGTTGGACCTTTCAGGTACAAACTGAAACTATAGTCCACAGGCAGAATTTCTTATTCTAGGAAATCTCAGTTCTGCAGTTAAGGCTATTCATCTGATTGAATCAGATGTACCCAGATTGTCTTAGATAATCTCCCTCACTTAAAGTGAGCTGATTATAGACTTTAATCATATCTATAAAATACTTTCACAGCAACACCTAGATTAGTGTTGGATTGAATAACTGCAGACTATATAAAATGACCATCACATCTTGTAAATTAAAGTTGACATTTAAAACTGACCATTAATCATTTAAATCAAAGGAAAATAAAGAAATCTGACTTATAAAAATTTGAAGTGTTCATCACATTCTAGTAACCATTTCATGTGAAAATTAAAGCAAGTATTTTGTTTTCATCTTAATGGAAAAATTTATATGGTCAAAAAGTGATCATAAGCGAGCTCGACAATTGAAATGTGTTTTTTTTTTT
>NW_007732179.1:33973-51455 GCF_000696425.1 Galeopterus variegatus
TTTTTTTTTTTCCCCTCAGATTGGTATTATATTTAGAACTCTGAGAGCAGCATTTGAATTAACTCCAATCATGTAAAATTATTCAGATGTGTAACTTCATATTTATTTTGTAAATTTTCAATTACTTACATGAAGGAAAATACTAAGCAAATGTTGTATTCATGTTTTTATATAATTATTTTATTAATAAATGAAGAAAGCAGGCTAAAAATCTGTCAAATTATCAAAAACATTAATCAGTCTTATTTTGACATGTTTAGTTGGCCCTAAATATCTTGTCTTTAATATCTAGCAATTGAGCCATCTGAGGGGAAAATGGTTGGATGAAAAGTCTTTCCCATTTGACCAGTCACTACAGACACTACTACTACCATAAATAAAATGTGACTGGGACAATAGGTCATAAACTGTTGGTAAATTACCAATTGTCACCAAAAATTAATGTCATATTATATATGATTCATTCATTTAACATGTATGTATTGAATGCCAGGCAAAGGTGTAGGTACTAGAAATAGAAAGATCCCTGCCTTTATTTTAAGTTAAAAACAAACAAACAAATGAGATTTGAATGAACATAATAAAAACAATTACAAAGACAATCAGAAGATTATATTTTTATGGAGTGAAGTGAACCTGATTAGTCTGGATCTTTGTTCTTATAGGGATACATCTTCAAATATCACATATGGGCAAATCATATTAGGCATTTATACTCCTTGAGAATAGAAGCTACTAAAAAGTGGCTAGAAAATTCAGAGGGGAAACTTGGAACATCAGCAGTGAACGAAGAAGAGTAAAAATGGTAAATATCTGGGTAAACATAAGAGACTATTTTTTAAAATTATTTAAAAATATGTTAAGACAGTGGAAAGCAACACCTGCCTGCAAGTTCTGGAATCTCTTGAGGTTGGTTATTTCTGCATTGTGTGCACTCTGTGTTCCTCCTGCAGAAAGAGCCTTGAGAAATGTAGGATTCACGATGGCAACTATGTTGCACCAAGTACAATAAGCAGCTGAGAAGCATATTCAGATACAAAGTACTGGGGACATTTTGAGATACTTTTGTTATTAAAGAGACCTTGGTACATTTCAGAATTTGCAAAGACCTTATCAGAGAGATTACAACTGCACTGAAATCCACAGTGTTGTGTGTAGCTTCCACACTGTGTAGGATGTGGGTGGATTATACACACACTTTTATTACCCCTTTGTCCCTTCCTTATTCATGTTCCACCTCAAACATATGATAAAACAGTTAGTTTGTGTGACACAAGGTGACATACCAATGATGGGCCGACTGCAGACTCTTCAAGAGGTTTACTTTAAATACAATATCGATATAAATAACTATAAATCAATAAAATAAAATAACATATTCCTGAAGGCAGAAGAAAATATGAAACAAAGTAGAAAATATCTGTTTTCTTAACAATCAAATTGGAGGCTTTAAGGAAATGTTTATTTCTCAGAGACTCAAAGCAGACACTCGTGTTTTTAACAGATCCCCTTTCATCTCCTCCTTCAAAACGTAGGGGCCAAAATCAAGAACATTAACGTTTTAAAAGACAAAAAGAAAAAAGGAAAAAAAGCTAGTGGAGAAGCGAAGAGGCAAAAAAGTTTACATGTCAGACAAGATGCTGGGCACAGTCACTTTCTTGGATGCTTGGGCCTTTTCAACCAGAGAGAAGAAAACAAACCCATTTCCAACATTCTCAGCCACAGTCTGTGGTTCTTTGCCGTCAGCTGTCTTTGTACCATGTGGTTTGTTACATTTTTATATCACTTGAAGTTAAATCAGCTACCTGGAAACCTCTCTCTCTCTCTCTCTCACACACACACACTCTCTCTCTCTCTCTTCTCTTTCTCATCCTCAAGATGTCTACAGTCTTTATACATTCTTTATATTCAGTCTTTGACTGTCAGATTAAAAGTATAAAGACTGACTCAACCCAGGGAGGCTGAGACCACATTTCCTCTCACATCTTTGGTGGCTCTCAGCTTTTTGAACAAGATTCCCGAACTTGTCCTTGAAAACCAGTGTAATATGAATTAAATGTGTTAATGGCTATGTTCACACAACTCTTTATGTCCTGTCTTCCTTTTCCATTTACTTAAATAGAAACTTTCCTTACCTTTTACCCAAACGCTGAGTCATGAAGTTGGAGCTGTCATGGTATCATCAGATCTTAAAAAAATAAAATGAAGCCTCCAAAAGTGTTCTTTAAAATACACCAACATTTCATAGTCATATCTTCTTACTTTATAGAAAACCTCAATTAATCAGGAGTCAGCTATTACAAAAAGAAGCATTCAGTTTAGGACACACACACACACACACACAAGCTACTGTGAGGATTTTTTAGAGGTAAAAATAGCAAAAAATAAATAAATTGACGTATGCAATGTGATCAGTACAAATCACTGTCCCTTCTCTCCTCTCTTCAAGGGCAATTTCTCTGTTTGAGCTTTTCGTTTTTGTTTTTATAAAGTCTTTTTATTTTTATTGCACATTATAAAAAAATAGACTGCACCATATTTACCAGGAGTCAGCTATTACAAAAAGAAGCATTCAGTTTAGGACACACACACACACACAAGCTACTGTGAGGATTTTTTAGAGGTAAAAATAGCAAAAAATAAATAAATTGACATATGCAATGTGATCAGTACAAATCACTGTCCCTTCTCTCCTCTCTTCAAGGGCAGTTTCTCCCTTTAAGCTTTTTGTTTTAGTTTTTATAAAGTCTTTTTATTTTTATTGCACATTATAAAAAAATAGACTGCACCATATTTAAAACGGACAAGGACATTCACAAGGATATGGAGACCCAAACTTCTCTTCTTTATGCCTCTTACCTGTGCTGCACAGGAATGGAACCCGCTAACGAAGACCATGCTTGTTTTGGGGGCTGCAAAGTTGAGCTGGGCCCTTGTGCACTGTCCCATTTGGAGACTGCTGGTGATAATGGTAAGTGTCTCGGCAGGACGGCAGGGACAGGAGGGCTGCCCTGGGACATGGCAGTGCAAGGAACCTGTGGACTCCTGGTCTGCTGGTGGTGGTTGGGACTGGTCTGAGTGCTGAGAAGGAAACAGGCCCAGGCCAGCCAGGGCAAACTGAGCCTGACATCCAGCTCAGGACACAGACTCATGCGCAGTTGTGCCTGGGCTAGTCTCGTGGACACAGAGAGTGGTGGCCTTGCCTGATTCCCCTCTGGAACACACGGGGCCGCACTGTGGGTACTGACAGAGAGGGAAGGGCCAGCGCTCCTCCGGCCAGAGACATGATCCAAATGCCACTCCACGAAGCAGGGTCGAGGTGGAAGATCCAGGTTGGTGCTGTCACCATTTTCACAGGTGCAGAGCAGACATGGTCCTGAGGCCCAGAAGTGCCTGTGGAAGCCTGACAGCCACTAGGCACCCTAGGTGCTCCCTGCAGATGGCTGGCAGGGCCTGCTGACACTGGGCACAGACCCCTGGGCAGCTGTCAGTGTGGTGGGGATGGGAGTGGCCCTGTCACTTCTGCTCCCCTTTCTTCTTGCCCACAGGTTGCCATCTCTTGCCCTCAAGCTTCTCCTTGCAGGTGGCAGTGGCAGTGGTGAAGGTGATGCAGTGGGCGCCCAGGAAGTCCAGCAGCTTGCTGGTGGCCGGCGGATGCCTTCTGCTTCAGCTGGGCCTGCAGCTCGGCCAGTTCAAAGGGCTGCTGCAGCACCTACTGCAGAGGGCCGGCTGGGAGTGGATGTGGCCTCTCAGCACCTCCTCCGTGTCCACGACCTGCACGGCCACCTGCAACACACCAGCCTTCTCGTCTTCCTCCACAGACTCAGAAGCTGCACCAAACTCAGAGGAGGAAGAACTCTGTGAGCTGAAAGAGCTGTCACTGCCATCCCCAGAGGTGGCCACAGCGTCCCGGGAGGCTGGGAACTGGGCGTCACTGTCCGGGCCTGGAGCAGCCTCCTCTGGTGGCGAGTGGCTCAGGGTGGGATGCTGTTACTGGGCTGTTTCTTTCCATGTTGTGGGCCCTAGTCTTAGCGGGTCCCTTGGACCTTTGGGGCATGGGGCTGGAGGAGGCTTCCTGCCAGGTGAAGACTCCTGCCCTGAAAGGCTTGTAGGTTTCCATGGTGTGGGTCGAGCTGCTGGTCACCTCCAGGGGCACCTGTGAGGCTGAGATTTTGTCCCCAGCGTCTGACTCCAGGGTCTGGTGGGCATACTGGGGTATCTCCATCAGTTTCAGAACCACGTGGCATTTAGGCATAGGGCAGACTCCAAACATATCCAGCTCTTTCTTTAGCATTGTGCTATCCTTAGTAGAATTTCTTGGCATTGGAGTTACAGGCACTTTGGGGGGCCAGTTCTTCGAATTAGCACCATTAGGTGACTCCAAGCCTCCTGGCTTCTGAGATGGATCGGCACCTGGTGTCTGGGCAGGAGGAGGAGGCTCTGAAGACCTCTCTTCTCCACCTCAGTCGTCTCACAGAGCTGAACTCAAAAAGCTCTCCGTGCTGCTCTCTGGGGAGCTGGCCCATGAGGATTCCTCATGAGGTTTTCTCTGGTGGCGCAGTTGTTCAGATGGAGGTGGTGCCCACAGTCCTGGGGAGTGACAGTCCCTACTGTCCAGGCCTCCCTCGTTCTGCTGCTGGGACTGCTGGTGCTTGGGTCCTGTGTGCTCAAAGTTCAAGTGGTCAGTTAGGATCAGGGAGAGGGGCTCCACCTGCCAACAGCAATCGACAACTGGAATTGGGGGTCTCTGTCCAGCTGGTGGCTGCTGTCTGCCTGGTTGGGACATTCTCACTGTCCTCAACTTCCACCACTTTGCTTGCCATGGCCGGATTTGGCAGGCCCAGCTCAGGCCACAAGGGCTTCTGGAACCACTGGGGGAGATTGGTGAGGGTCCCCTCATGGGACAGGGAGCCAGTGGAGAAGAGCACTGGTGACAGCTGGGGCAGAGCCTGGAAGGGCTTCTGTAGACTGGCTGTCTTCGGCTGGAAGCTCCTGGAGTGACGGGGGCATGGCAGGATGATGGCGTCTGGGGCATGATCACCGAACACTTCTGTGTGGCATCACTCACTTCCCTGTTTCCCTGGGTGTGTGCGGGGTGTTCTCCTCTGCCAGAATCCTGTCCCTGAGGCTTGTGATTTGGATCTGGGATGAAGAGTCACAGCTTCTGCTGGCCAGCAGGGTGGCAGGCACAAGCCATGAGCTCCTTGTTGAGGCCACCATCGTGATCGTGGCCATAGAGCAGCCACACACACCCCCACCTGCATCCCCAAGAGCTCCGACTCTCCAACTATCCCTCCTCCTCTTCCCGCTGCAGCTTGGTTTCTCTTCTCAGTGGGCTTTGGGAATGTTCTTGACCTGCACTGACGTCAATGACTGAAAACAACTCAGAGGATTTGGGGCTAATTTCTAGAACTTTCCTTTCTTCTGGGGGATCATTAGAAACTGGCTTGACTTTGGTTTGTTCTAGCTCCAGCTCTTCGTCTGAATCCAATGAAAGGATAACTTCATCTTCTTGGTTCACGCTGGATGAAGGATTCTGAGATCTAAAACTCAGATAAGTCGTCAGGATTTGATTGGGTTAGGTCAATGGACAGAGCTTTTTCTGGGGAAATCAAGACCCCCTTGATTTTGCATTCCCACATTCATTGTCTTTCTGGTGGCCTGGCTCTTTAGATAATACAAGAACACTACTGTCCCTCTTCTGCTTTGACAGTACAACGAGAGATGGTGAGTCTGGGCAGCCCACCCTGGAAACTCCACTGTGCGACTGGGTCATTAATGGGGACAAATAAATTGCATGATGAGATTGAAGATGTGACCAGCTGGGACTCCCACCACTGGGTGATTGTGACAGAAAGCAGTACGGCTGTGGTGGAGGTGCCTGCTGGATGGGAAACCTCCATCCCCTTTCCCAGCCAGTGTCACTTTGTTCTTTGTGATCACTAGTTATTTGGGACAGTTCAGAGAATTCTCCTTGAGTTGATGGAAAGGGCTGTTCATAATCACAGACATCGACCAGGGGCAAAGAGGAGCTTCCTTTTCTTTCTGCCCTGCAGCGTCTGAGCGCTGGCCCTGGAGCAGCAGGAGACTGCACCGTCGCACATTTTCCCAGGTAGCTGCAGCCACCTCTCTTCCTGGCCCAGGTGACTCCATCTGCTCTGCTGTTTCTAGCTGTTTGTCACCCTGGTCACTTACTAGCACATGTCCAAGCACTGGACTGTCCTTTCCAAGCTGGTCGGTGTCCTTGTCACTGTCTGATGCTCTGTCCACCTGGAGCAGCTTCTGCTGAGTAGCTGCAAATTCGTGAATGTCTTCCATTTCTGCTGCATCCAGCTTTTCTCTGTCTTCTTCATGGCCATTGGATTTCAACATGGTTTCTGCTTCCTCCTTTTCATCTACCCACATTGACCTCAAGAGGGCTTGGAAATGGTCTGTTCTGCTTTCATGATTCTAGACCTGCTTCTTCTGTCATTCGTCCTCTGAATCCCACACGAAGGTCTTTTTTTTGCACAGTTGAACAAGCTCACTCATGCCAAACCTGAGGGACGTGGAGCTCAGGGCAGGGGCCATGCAGGGAGGAAGGCCGGTGTCTGTGGAGTAGAGGTGGCTCAGGAACCCACAGGTGGCCTGGGTGCTCACGTCATCCAGCAGGACATGCTGGGTCAGGTCGCCGTCTGCTGCAGCAGGGAAGTCTTCGTTGTTTACATGCTGGGTCAGGAGTGGACATCAAGCACACAGCACAAACTTGAGGGTGTGCAGCAGCTCCCGCTGTCCGTCTGTAACTGCATGTTGCTCATGTGTTGGTTACTGACCATGGCACTGAACTTGACAACCAGCAGCCCAACCTGAGGGGGAGCAAAGGGTGGCTGCCGATCTTGAGGTGCTTCTCCTCGGGTGGCAGGACAGACCTGGTCAGTGGAAGGCTGCTAGGCACCAAATCCAACCCTGCGGCCCCTTCTGAGCTGGACAGGCCTCCACTGCGCGGCCACCCACTGGCATTTAGCCACTGCGCTGCCAGGTTTGCCAGGTCCTGCAGGGCCTGTGCTACCTCTGGCTGGAGGATGGGGATGGGTCACTGGAGCCACAGCCCATGGGGGGCTGCTGTGGAGAGCAGGTGGTCCTCACACTCTTGGATCTGTCTGCTCAGGTGGCACCAGTGGCAGTGCGGGCTCTGGTGTGAGACCCTTGGCGGGCCACTGGGGCACAAGAGGAGCACCGGGCTGGGCACGTAGAAGTACTCCAGGGCCCAGGCTCCAGTCAGGGCATGGTTCTCCATAGCAAGGGCCGCTTCCCTTCACGTGGTTGCAGACACCACCTGCTTTTTCCAACTCTTCCTTCAAAATCCTGCCGTCGGGAAGAGGTGGCATGCTGGACAACTCCATTTCCCCTAAAAGGAGCAGGAACACACGACCCTCTGTCTACCTGTGGTCTTGGAGCCCTGGACTACCAGCTGCAGGGTGGGGAGGAGGAGGAGCCGGGGGCTTCTTCCTGCTACATTTCTTCTCTGAGCAGAGTCTCGTCCTCCCAGAAAAAGCACTTTCCAGTCTGAGCACCAGCACAGCTGCACTGTGTTCCATCTTGGATGGGGACAGAGCCACCACCACTGGCAGGTCCTCCTGTGGTGCCTCAAGCTGGTCCACCTTCCCCTCCTCCATAGTCCCTTCTTTTTAGTGGCACTTTCCTGTTACAATCCTCTGGTGTGACTGCTGAAGCTGGACACAGGTGGGCAGCCACCTGCCTTGGCCTGAGCTGCCTGGTGCCCCCCGGCCTTCCTGCACACTGTTTCAAGTGACTGATTCTGCTCTTTAAGGTGAGAAACAGTTTGCCACAAATTGGGCATTCAGGGATCTGAGACAGGGAAGGTCTCGGCACCTTTTCAGACTCATCCAAGCACCTGGTCATGTGCTGCTCTCTTGGTGTCATGAAGCTGAGAGGTTCTTTTGACAGATCTGTCAAAACAACAACCGCTTCTCTTCCAGGCTATCATCTTGTGCAGAAGCCCTATCCCGTCTAAACCCCTGTTGAGGGGCCAAGGCCACCACGGCATCGTTCTCTGTTGCAGGGACTGGGGTCCGTACCCCTGCACCTCCATCATCTCCTCTTAAGGGCCCACTGGGACATTTTTTTCCAGTGTGGCCTCGAGGGAGCACTCTTCAGAAGCCTGTTTCAAACACTCGGGGTCTACTCTTATGAGCTGCAGCATTCACTGTAGGGGCCATGACGGGTTTGTAGGGACGTGGCACCACTGTGATCAGACAGGAAGGAGGGGGCCGGGAGCCACTGTTGGGAGCACGCTCTGTCCAGGTGCTCTGTGCTCTTTCCCGGAGCACAGGCTGATCCGGAGCAGGAGCAAGGCCACCTCCCCCTCCATTCACAGTGAGAGTCGGTTCCCTTTCTGGGAACTTGGTTGCCCTTTGCTTTTTAGTCCTCAGGGCCTGGTTGCCAGATGGAGGTTTCTTCTCTGCAGGGCCTTGAAGTGTTTTGCTCTTGATAGCAGGTTGTTTAGTCCTTTCTAATTTGCTTTTTCTCTGAGTGCTGTTTGAGGCCTTTTGTGTCTTCCTTTCTTCTGACACTTCCTTGGTTCCATTTTTTTCTCACCTTTTGGAAAAACCAGCACAGAGTTCTTTAAAATCATTGTCTGACTCATTTTTCATCTAATCAGTTTTAAGGCTTTCAGGCCAGTCTTCAGAGGCGTGAGGGTCGATCTGGGGGGTAGGGGGGATACAGATGAGAAAGTGAACCCGAGTGTGATCTTTGCCAAAATTTACTCACTTGCAACTCCTTTGGGTTCTCTCTACTTCTCACTGAGATACTTGGAAAGTTTGCACAATTGAACAAAAATTACCATTTCCCTCTCCATCATGATTTAAATATCTGCCTTCAAATGGGGCCTGCAGTGAAACATGTTTAGAGCATCCCTTGGTTAAAGTTCCCAATTGAGAGAATGTTTCGTTGTCCAGTAGATGCCTCCGAGATAGAATACATATGAACTTGGTGATCAGATGATGACCATTTCCCTCTCCATCATCATTTAAATATCTGTCTTCAAATGGGGCCTGCAGTGAAACAACATGTTTAGAGCATCCCTTGGTTAAAGTTCCCAATTGAGAGACTGTTTCGTTGTCCAGTAGATGCCTCCGAGATAGAATACATATGAACTTGGTGATCAGATGATACTCTAAGATCTCCATGGTTATAAAACATACTTGGTTCATTTAATTTCACGTCTCCAGTGCCACCATGGCACCTTCTGCCATTTAAGCTTTTGATCTATTTTCTCCTGTGATGCTGGGAACCTTCTTCCATTCATGTTCCCCTCTATATCCTGTGTTTTTGAGCTTTTATTTTTATTTGATTTCCTCTTCAAAAGCTATAATCGTGAACAGTTCTCCATTCATCTT
The DNA here is from genome assembly GCF_000696425.1 of Galeopterus variegatus. Classification (NCBI taxonomy): domain Eukaryota; kingdom Metazoa; phylum Chordata; class Mammalia; order Dermoptera; family Cynocephalidae; genus Galeopterus; species Galeopterus variegatus. The sequence goes on from NW_007732179.1 coordinate 43,375, forward strand.
GGAAAAGAAAAAAAAACAGTATGGAGTTTTCTCAAAAAATTAAAAATAGGACTACCATATACTTCAGCAATCTCACTTCTTGGTAGGTATCTGAAGGAAATGAAATTAGTATCTTGAAGAGGTATCTGTACTCATATATTCATTGCAACATTACTTACAATAGGCAGGACAGGGAAGTAACCCAAGTGCTTGTTGACAAATGAATGGATAAATTGTGGTGTGTATGTGTTTACACACACACACACACACACACACAATGGAATATTACTCAGCTTTAAAAAAGACAGAAATCCTGCCATTTGCAACAGCACAAATGAACCTTAAGGGCATTATGTTAAGTGAAATAAGTCAGCCAGAAAAAGACAAATACTGTATGATCTCTTTCATACATGGAATCTAAAAAGTCAAACTTTAGAAACACAGAGTAGAATTAGAATGGTAACTGCCAGGGGTTGGGGAAGTGGGGGAGATGGGGAGATGTTGGTCAAAGGGCGCACAATTTTAGTTATAAGATGACTGAGTTATTAGGATCTAATGTACAACAGGTGGAATATAGTTAACAGTCCTGTATTGCATGCTTGAAATTTATTGAGAGTAGATCTTAAATGTTCTCACCACAAACCCACACAAATTATACGAGGTGATGAGAGGGTTAATTAGCTGGTTTGCGGTAATCATTTCACAATGTATACATGTATCAAAACAGCAGGTTGTACACAGTAAATATATTCAATTTTTATTTGTCAATTATACATCAATAAAGCTGGGGGGGGGCAGGAAATCTTGACCAACCTTGGGCATCTTCTACTTATACCTCTTTGTCTTCACTTTACAGCCTAAATTCCTAAGAAGAAAATAAGCGACAATCACTGTCCTTAATTTCTTGGCTCCTAGTCCTGCTCTATTTTTGTTGTTATTTTTTAAAATTGCAAAACATTTCGAGCATACAGAAAAATGTAGTGAATAACAATATATGTTTGTGTACCTCCCACTAACTTTGCCACATCTTAGTCTTTTTCCATTTTCTTCTCAGTCTTTACAAAAGAGGAGATATTATAGATACAGTAAAAGTCTCTTGATGCTCTCTCCTTTTTAAAGAGTATCTGATTCAGCTCTTGCCTTTAGAAAGTTGAGCTACAAGTGATGAATACCTACTAGTTCTCTTTTTGAAAGTTCCCCAGGGGATGAAAAGTTAAAGCTCTATAGATTGACTACTCTGTGTAGGATAACGTAAAGCCTTTTCCATTTGGTGTTAGAAGTCATGTAATGGTTTGCAGTAATATACATGCATAGGTATATATGATGTATTATTAAGATATTTTATATGTCTTCCTGCCTATATATTTCCCAGAATCAGGAATAGAACTTAGAAATGGATTTGGTGACCCATTTGGTATTGCTCTCCTCCATTCTGTTTCCTACTCCTGAGGCTGACCATGTGGCCCCTGGAGGTCCAGGGCTGGTAATGAAGCCATTCAGTGTGTGGTTCTTTGCTGGTTGTCCTGAGAAGCTAATACACCTACCCTTATTTTTTTTTATTTTCTGTCCATGCTTAAAACTCCACCATTATGTAGACAGTCATGTGGAATCTGGATTTGATGGCTTCAAGGAGTTATCATTTTTAAATGACCCATATCTTTCACCATACACTAAAGTCTACTCAAAATTGATTAAGGAATTAAATATACACACTGAAACTATAAAACTTCTTAAAGAAAACATAGGAGAAACACTTCAGGAAGTAGGACTGGGCACAGACTTCATGAATATGACCCCAAAAGCACGGGCAACCAAAGGAAAAATAAACAAATGGGATTATATCAAACTAAAAAGCTTCTGCACAGCAAAAGAAACAATTAACAGAGTTAAAAGACAACCAAAAGAGCGGGAGAAAATATTGGCAAAATATACATCTGACAAAGGATTAATATCTATAATATACAAGGAACTCAAACAACTTTACAAGAAAAAAACAAGCAACCCAATTAAAAAATGGGCAAAAGAGCTAAATAGGCATTTCCCTAAGGAAGATATGTGAATGGCCAACAGACATATGAAAAAATGCTCAACATCACTCAGCATTCGGGAAATGCAAATCAAAACCACACCGAGATACCACCGCACCCCAGTTAGGATGGCTAATATCCAAGACTGTGAATGATAAATGCTGGCGAGGTTGCAGAGGAAAAGGAACTCTCATACATTGTTGGTGGGAATGCAAAATGGTGCAACCTCTATGGAAAATGGTATGGAGGTTCCTCAAACAATTGCAGATAGATCTACCATATGACCCAGCTATCCCACTGCTGGGAACATACCCAAAGGAATGGAAATCATCAAGTCGAAGGAATACCTGTACCCCAATGTTCATCGCAGCACTCCTTACAATACATAAGAGTTGGAACCAGCCCAAATGTCCATCATCAGATGAATGGATACAGAAAATATGGTATATCTACACAATGGAATACTACTCAGCTATAGAAAAGAATGAAATACTGCCATTTGCAACAACATGGATGGACCTTGAGAGAATTATATTAAGTGAAACAAGTCAGGCACAGAAAGAAAAATATCACATGTTCTCACTTATTTGTGAGAACTAAAAATAAATAAATAAATAAATAAAAAAATTGGGGGGGGAAGAAGACAGAACAATTACAATTCCTTGAAATTGATACGACAAGCGAACAGAAAGGACATGTTGGGAGGGAGGGGGGAGAGGGAGGTGGGAGGGAGGTTTCTGTAACTGGCCACAATAATGAACCACATTGTATATTGACAAAATAAAATAAAATAAAATATTTAAAAATAAAATAAAATAATAAATTTATAAAAAATAAAAATAAATGAGCTAAAAAGCTAAGCTCCATGAAATCCAAGATCCCTGTTGGTTTTGTTCATTGCTTTATTCCTAATGCCTGGTGCAAAATGCAAATGGAGTTAATAGTAGGTGAATAAATTAGATGTTTCCAGGCATATGTAGTAAAAAGTAGATGTCTACAGGCTACTATTTTTTCAGCATGACAGCAGCCAAGAGCTGATCAATCAAGGAGTGTAAACTTTGCAGAGGAGAAAAGAGGCCAGAAGTCATTTCCCAGAGTCATAACTTCTTAGACTTGGAAGGGCCTCCCACCCAATGAATGAACATTTTCAAATGCATCCTTCTGAAATGATCATTACCCTTCTACGTTAATAGTTCTGAGAGGAATCAGGGAACTGGGAATTTAATCTCAGTCTGACTGCTAATTTCTGGTATCCTTGGATAGATCTAGACCTTTCTTTCCTCACCTGTTAATTGAGAAGTTTGAACTAGATGATTCTTTCTAGCTGGCCATAAAGACCTCTAGAGTGAAGTAGCAATCATGAAAAAGGAATACCAAATGAGACTTTACTCACTGCAGAGTTTTGTCTGGGGACTAGACACATAGGCCTACTTCCAGATTAGTTTGCATTTCAAGGACACATAATTTTTGAGTGACAAAGTCTGATTTTTTGTTTTCAATAAATGAAATCAACCCAGAATCAAACATCATCTGTGTCTAGTCCACACAGTAGATAAAACACATACAGGTCAACAAGGGAATCAAGACAGGACCAAAAAAAGAAAAAAGAAAAAAAAAATGCAAAGCCATCCCAGTTCACTCTCTTGTTCAGGATGAAAATGAAGATTAAAAGTGGGGTAAGAAAATCCCAGGAGCAGCCATCACTGTCTAGAAATACACGCAGGGTTTTGAGTTGATTTGGCATTTGCTGCTGTTTTCCATATAATCACCACCCAAGTGGGGGTGTCTCTAAATAATGGAAATGCTGACTGACCAAAAATAGTAGAAATTCTAATAAAATCTGAGAGCAAAATTCTCCCAGACAGGTTCTTCCTGTTAATCCCCCATAGTCATCCTTTTGTTTCTAGAAATGGCATTAAAGCCACCCAGTGAGGAAGGGAGAAAACTATACAGACTGCTGTTCATTGTGGGCACTTAAAACCTCACCACCAAATGTAGGTTTTGACTCTCTGCCCAGCACAGCTTTGAAAGTTTTGCCATGAAGTCCTAATTGCTAAGTAAATGTTCACTCAATATTTCTCCATAAAGGGGAGAAAGAGGAAAAAAAAAAAGTGAGAGAAGAGAAAATGGGAAAAAGTGTATGTCATTTTGTTAGAGAAACTACATATTCCGGGTGCATCGTTACACTGAAGATTATTACTCCTCTGTACAGAATTGATCATTATTTAACATATATATATATATATAACATACTCTTGGTGTTTCTAGAACTTTCTGCAAAAACATCATCCCCTTCCCACCCCGCAGCCTACCCTACACTATATAAATGAGATGCTTTTTTATTCAGTGGCATTTGCCAAAAAGCACAGCTTCCAAAATCCCCTGGACATTTTACAAACCATGGCTGCTTTACCTCTGATTAGAAATAAGTTTTGTTCCCAACCAGAAGTACGGATTATGGATCTGAGATTCTGCTGGGCTCATGGTGATCACAAGTGAATAAAATATTTGAACCCTTCCCTGAAGAGTTGATGGTATCTCTCAGGAGGCAAAGCTAACTAATGGGTACGTTGGAACCAAACTTTACATACAATAAGAAAACACATAAAATAAGTTTTATACTCTTGATGGATTTAGCATCATAAAGTAGCATGATAGACAGTTCTCTTAAAATCTAAATGTTTTCTCTAGATGATGTGTTTTAAATACCACATGTTACTTTCACTTATACCAGGGTTTCACAATGTCATCACTACTAACATTTGCACATGATAATCCTTTGTTGTGGAGGCTGCCCTGTGCATCACAGACTGTTTAGCAGCATACATGGCCTCTACCCACTAGATGCCAGTAGCACCCTTGCACCAATAGTGACAACCAAATATATCTTCAGATATTGCCAAGTGTCCCCTGAGATGGAAACAAACTCACCCAAGTAGAGAATCATTGATTGTGGAGTGGTTATAAAGAAAGTGTGATTGACTGATTGATTGATTTACTTTTGCCCCCTGTAGAGGATGGGAGAATCCAAGTGACAATGTTCCACCTAAGGTTGTCACCTCTATATGAAAATGAAATCATATGTGACCAACTCAAGTGGGAAGTGAGAGGAAGGTAGGATGGGAACTAGACGTACCCACATTCTATCACTTTCTAAATGTATTAGTTTGGGCAAGTTATTTAATCCCTCTAAACTCCTGTTTCTTCATCTGCAAAATATAGATATTAATAATAGAAATTAGCTTCTAAGATTGCTGTACGTAAAATACTTAGCAAACACCTAGTACTATGTAAGCACTTTGCAAAAGCTAACATAAGTACTTTGCAAATGCTAACTGTTACTATTGTGACTTCCCTTAATCCAGACAGCTACCCTGTGCCTGCACTGCATGTTGTACTCAGGAGTTTGGAGAAATGTTTTAGCATGCCTTACTCTATATAGGTTTGTTTCTATGGCAGTAAGCATTTTAACTTCTCCATTCATTCTGTTGCAAAGAATGACTTCCAGACTAGTCACAAATGTTTGTTGATCCAAAAGATTGAAAGCGTAGAGAACTATCATGTGACCTCCTAAGAGGACTTTTCTAGTGCAAGTAGTGACAGTATCAGCATCTGTGGGCCTTGTAGGCAGCCCCAAGATCTGCTCTATTGTATCACTAGTGTGACAGAGGAAGGACAGGGGAGGCAGTGATTTCCCTGGGTGGCCCCAAAGATTGGTAGTTCCCAAGTCAAGTGATTGGTAGATTGTAATGACTTGAGGAATCACCTTGCAACAATCTCTGGTGGGTTCTTTGCACCAGCAAGAAAGTGAAAGTTGTGATAACTACTGAGTTGGTGAAAGTCCTATTCTTATTCAGAAACTCTGTAAAAGAAAGACTGGGTCAGAAAGCAAACTGCAGCTGAGATGCACAGAAGCAGACAAGTAGCTCTAGAGACCCCGGTCGAGAGCGTGGGGAGAAAGCCCCCCATTCATCTGTGACTTAACTCTTGAACCTTCCTGAAATGTAGGAAACAGCAGTTCATGTAAATTCTATAAATAGTTGTATAAGTCAAAGTTTCTTTTCAGATGAGAAAAAAAAAATGAAAACATTCTCTGGAGAAAACATGATCTTTTCTCCATGTTTTAGTTGTCAGTTTTGACAAGAATGATACAAGCTAATTAAATTTCTGTTAATTTATTTTGTCTGATTCAGTGACTGCCTGTCACACAAATCCCTCAATAAGTAAGATTTCTCTCTGCTATAAACTTTCTACTCTTTCTCTGAAATGCCATTAGGTAAACGCACGAAAAGTGGACCTGTTTTACTCAAATAAACACTAAAAGCACTTAAACTCAATCCACTCTCAATACTTCAACTCCTCATGTCTGCTTTGGAGAGGAACTCTTTCCAGCTTATAAATCTCCAATTGGGACCATTACCTTTTAAAAAATAAGAGCTTTTATGTAAATAAAACACAAAGATGAAGTTAAGAATTGGTGGTAGATGAAACAGGAATACGCTGCAGTCCTAGTTGCCTTGAAATTTCCAAGGAATTCTCTCACGTCATTTCCCTTTGAAATAAAATTTGACAGTGACACTGTATAATCACTTCAATCCTCATTATCTAGAGTGATCGAAGTCTTTATCTCCTTGTCAAGAGTGATATGACAAAGCCACATTATCACACAGGAACAGAGCTTGATGTTTGAATAGGTACCAACATATTCGACAGTGCTGGTGATCTAATCAAACTTTCTTTTCTGTACCATTTTCTCTAAAGGCTCAATCCTTCCTCATCTTTAAGACTTAGCCCAAACATCACATCCACTGCAAATCCTGCCCTAACTTCCTGCACCCTACTCCTACTGTAATGGACACCCTACAAGAATATATTTTGCTTAACTTCTACTCTGCATGGTAATGTCTTGTTTGCATGACTGTTAGCTTGTTACAGTACCTCGAAAGCATGTCTTCAAATCCCTCACTGAGAGAATACAGACAGAAAAAAGAGCAGAGAGGAGATTGGTAGGAAGAAAGAGGGGAGGCAGAGAAAGGGCCTTTTTCATAATTTAGCTACTGGTCTATCCTTTAAACAAGAGCAAATCTCACATTGACATTTTCTTGGCTTCCTGCTGTTTATACATTACTCTGTCTGCATTCATTATCATTATACAAAAGGTTCATGTTTCATCAGTATGTATTCATTAGACCTTATTCAGATTTGACAATATTCAGACTCCATCTGCAGACTCTTAACAAATTTGTATTGGGTTTGGTAGTTGTTGCTGCTCTTTTGTATATCCAAAGCAGGAAATCATTCATTATACTTATGCTGAGATGATAACGTTAGCAGTGATAATTAATGCATTAAACTCTTGTTTGTCCCTAACACTTTGCCAGTATGAGCTCACTTAAGCCTCAGAACCACCCTGTGGGATAGGTACTGTAATCATTCCCATTTTACAGATGAGGAGACTGAGGCAAAAATATCTAAAATAAATTGCCCAGGGTCACATAACTAATAAGTGGCAGAGCCCAGATTTAAACCAGATAACAGAACCCATGTTCTGAATGGCCTAGCGACCAATCACATGACTTGTACAAGTCATTTCAGTAGAGCCACTCAATAAGTACTTTATTTCTTGACATTTGATAAGTAATTTTTGTAATTTGTGGTTATGATTTAAAATACAGTGTCAATAAGTGATCATTTTAAGCTCTCCCCTTTCTGTGTTCCTATAGTAGATGTATTATTCTGCTCTGCCTGACAATTTTGGGGGGACATTTGTGTCTCTTTTCTAGACTCTAAGCCTTATGGGAATTTATCCATCATTATGTCTTTTACAATTGTTTTTGCTGAACAAAATAAAATTATTTATGATGAGTAAAAACACTCCTTTTTCCCCGATGCCCATCATAAAAATAATTATTAGTCGATATATGCATTTTTCTGATTTATATCCCATATTCAAAGATACAATATTAACTTTAACTTTTATCATTATTATAGACCTTATAGACCTCTTTTTAAAGGGTAGTGGGGGGAAGAAGACACAACAATCACAACAATTCCTTGAACTTGTTAAGACAAGTG
>NW_007732179.1:52329-53211 GCF_000696425.1 Galeopterus variegatus
GAGAGACCATGATGCAGAGACTACCAACTCAGTTCTTCAGAAATTGTTAAGAATTTTCTTCATTTGGAATTAGTCATTTTGTAGGAACTTCACATTCAAAGGACCTTTTAATACCAGCAAAGGAGTTTTGTTATGTTGTCTTGCATAATGTGGTCAATTCTGCATAAAGGCATCCACATTTTTAAATTCTTCTTGGCAGCAGAACACTCAAGTACGTGACTTTACACTCATAGACACTTTGGCACCTTAGCTATTTCCTCCCCCCCATCTTCCCCCACTTCTTTTCTCCCTTCTCTTTAGCTGAAATCACTCATAGAACATGCTGCACTTTCCCTCAACTCAAACTGAATACCCAGGGGCAAGAAATTAAAGAGCAGTCCATGACCAGAGAGATGGTGTCAAAGATTGGCTGAGTCACCCTGTGATATTAATTGATTTACTAATGCTCCAGCAAGCTCGGTCTCAATCAGTTCTGTAAGTATCAAGTGAAAACCATGACAACTAGGTGATGCACTCTTTAACTAAATTCCTTTTATTTTATATCACTTTAAATCTGGAGTTGTTAGTAGATATTCTCCAGTCTTAGACTGGTATTCCCAAGAGTTTTGCAAGAGATAAAAAATCTACTATGTAGATAATCATCGAATAAGCATGCCCAGCTTCTAAAATCATATTTGGATTACTGCATAGCTTCCATATGACCCACAAACAGCACTGGAGAAGAGAACACACAGGCACATGGTGGTGGCCAGCAAACTACATTACTACTTGATACTTGGGAAGATGAGTGTGATGTCTGTACCTCTCCAGAAAGTCAGTTGTCTTCTCCCTACTTACAAAGAGGGTCCGGCCCATTACTTTATGACATAAACTTGAGAAGAA
>NW_007732179.1:54145-59871 GCF_000696425.1 Galeopterus variegatus
TCTTCTCCCTACTTACAAAGAGGGTCCGGCCCATTACTTTATGACATAAACTTGAGAAGAACATAAATGTTAATAGCTCCCCCTATAACCCACCTCCTTTCCAGGAGCAGAAAGTATGCAGGGGAAAGAGGGGACTCAGGAGGTGAGCTCTGAAATATGAGGAAGCTCTGTGTAGGGTTTAGAATGAAGGTCTCCCTGATTTAAGTCACTGGGTTATCCAAATTTGGGGAAAATGAATATTACATAACATTTATAATCTTCATTTCCTTTTTGACCTCAAATGTACCACAGTGCTCTTACTAAACCTGCCCAGGGAGAAGTTAATGTCCATTCCAGACCAGAAAGACCAGGGCTGTTGCATGTCTTAGTTTAAAGCTAGTAATATGGTAGCTTCACCCTGATTTCTGCAGTTTGATGGGAGAGAAAAAAAAATGGCCCAGTCTCCTTGGGGAGGATGCAGGGATGAGTTCCCAGCTGGGGACAAAATGGATCATATCCCAGGTTCACAGTCTCCTAATCCCCCCCACCCCAATGGCTTTAAATGTTCAGTAAATTAGGCTCCAATGCGATTAGTCACTTCATAAGTGGCCTTTTTGGGGGAAATTTGCCAGGACAACTGTTGAGTGATGTCTCAATTTATGGCCCAAGGGGGACGAGGCATCTCTGGTAATGCCATTAAGCAGAGAAAGACGAATGTAAAAGTACCGTTTTCTCCTTTCGGTGGTAACTTTAAAATGTTTTTAAGTGTTTTTGGCCCCATCCTCATGGCATTACCGCTGCCCATAGAGGAAGAGATGGGGGCTCCAGGGGAAAAGAGGAAAACACTTAAATGGGGCTACTCAGATTTCTCTACTTTTACTGCACAAGATGCTTTTTTTCCCCTCCCTCTTGCACAGAAAAAAATAATAATAATAACGTTCTGCTCTTAAAACTTGGATTCTCCAGTAAGGGCTATTAAAGATTTAATAAAGATTAAATAAAATTTGGACAGGGATTAATAGGAGTGGATATTAATAGCCCATGATGACAACTGATAAAGCCACCTTTCCTCTGTCCTTCCTTTTCCTTGCTGGTGGCAACGAGCTGCAGTCTACCAGGGGCTCAAGGGCACAGATCGGAGAGGGTTGCTTAGCTTTCAAGCAAGATGAAATTGTTAAAAAGCTTCTAACCTGTGCCTGTTTTAACCCCTTTCCTTTCATGCGGCCTCTCTCATTCCTCACTGGTGAGATGGAAATACACAGGGCCTGAGGTGAGCTCTAAAAATGCACACCTCCTGCTCATTCAACAAACGACATCCTAAAGGTTATGGATTTTGTCACAGGCAAAAACAAACTCCTCATTTCCTCACAGGGTAAAAAATGAAAAAAAGAAAGAAAGAAAATTTGCCAAAGCATCCCCAGATTAATTGGAAGAGAGCACCGGCTTCCTCGGACACCGCCCTGTCTAGACGTAAAATCCCATAGTTCCTCCAGTCACTTTCCATCCTGTCTTAGGGAGCACATAAATCACTTACTCCCTAGGGAGGCGGTTTTCGCCTTGGGGATGGATGGGCTTTGGTTCGTGGGGTTCACAGCACCTCAGCTCCACTAGGAACAGGTGGGGTCTTTTTCTTCCTCTGTCCCCTACATCAGGCTGGCTTCTCCTCCCCCAGTGAAAGCCCTGCAGGTCTGCCACTGTATCCTGCCACATGCGATACAGCAACGTGCAGAATAATGGGTATAAAGAGCCATACGTGCAGGGTATGGATGNTTTTCTTCCTCTGTCCCCTACATCAGGCTGGCTTCTCCTCCCCCAGTGAAAGCCCTGCAGGTCTGCCACTGTATCCTGCCACATGCGATACAGCAACGTGCAGAATAATGGGTATAAAGAGCCATACGTGCAGGGTATGGATGTAAAGCATTGTCAGTCCTGTTTAATAATAATTATTATTATATATTATTTTATTTTTAAAATTCATCAAGTAACACCTCCTCCCCATTTTTTAATATAGATGTAAAGAGAGAGTGGGGATGATTTTTTTTTTTGTAGGAAGTTTTAGAAAAACTTGTGTTAATAATATGGCCCTATACGTTGGTCCAGAGCAGCTTTATATCTGTGAACCAGGCCCATACCTACGTGCAGTGATTTAAAGCAGATATATTAAAAAAAAAAAAAATGTGCTGACTTGCCTAGTTCAAGAAGATCTGCTTTATTTTATTGAGTGTATTTGTGTGTATGTTGGGAGGAAGGGTATGGAAAATTCACAATTGCTGCATCTAGCACTGATATACTTACATTCTTTATAAATAAACAATTGTTAATGTTGAACTAAGTTCATTATCTCACCGTTAACAAAACATTTCTGATTATGACCTTCAAAAGTTTCCTTTTTAGAATAAGTTTCTAGCAACAGACTCAGGACATGTGCAATAAAGATTGTAGAAATTGGCAACTGGCAAGGAGGACCAGAGCTTGGTGCATGCCCTGGAAGCATACCTGGCTGGAAGGAGGTGGGAGACCAGCATCTGGTACTGGCCCTGAGGATGGGATTCTCTGAGGGCAAGACAGATATGCCATAAATAAACTTCACACATCAGTTAGCTCAGACCCTGTTTTCTGTTATCCAGATCTTGTTCTTTCTAGATGATGTAAAAATTTTGATATATTTCTCATTTGATCTTCACATCCTTTGTAATGGGTAGGGCAGATCTTATTCCCATTTAAACCAAGGAAACTGATGCAGAGTGATTGGCCATCTTGTTCTTTCTAGATGATGTAAAAATTTTGATATATTTCTCATTTGATCTTCACATCCTATGTAATGGGTAGGGCAGATCTTATTCCCATTTAAACCAAGGAAACTGATGCAGAGTGATTGGCCCAAAGTCACCCAGCCTATAAGTCATGGAGCTGGTGTACAGACCTAAGGTTCTGGACTCTTTAAGACTAGTGCCTTTTTCAACAATCTGTTTTTAGAGCCTACCAGTTGCTAATGTCCAAGCTGTCCAAAATAGTCAAAAAAGAACTGAAATTGTTCACTCAGAGTCCTAGATCCCCTTGGCGATCCATTCATGAGCTTCTCAAGGGGCTCATGACTCTTTTCCAAAATGTCACATGAAATTGTGTGGCATGAGCACACCTGCATTCATCTGTGGGCTAAGTCTGTAGCTTTCACCAAACACGTGGGAATTCCAATGATATTTAAGAACAAATGTGGGAGGTTCCCAATGCTCTGAAGCCCTGTCATTTTTCCATCAAAGAGTCCCTAAAGAGGACTTCTGTGACCAGAAGAAAGCAGTGCAGAACTTGTCTTTGTTGTTTATCTACCTCTAAACAACCTTGGCCACACCTTGGGAACTAAGAACCCACGCCGGAGCCCCCCATCCTTCCCCAGTGGAAGAAGGAATCCATAAACAGAGAAGGGGGAGGTTGCCTTTGATTCTTGCCATGCTACACAGTCTGCAGCAAGATGTTTTTCTCACTTGAATATTGAGTTCTTGGATAAAATGTGAATTGGACTTTATGAGGATTTCAGAGTTTGAGACAGGTTGGGCACGGGTAGGGAGGTGAACTGAGGCAGCGGGCAAAGAGATCGCTCATCGACAGGATGTGGCCAGATGTTTATCTTTCAACCACCAAGGGCACAGATTGGCCAGGTCTGGCGGGGGCTGGCGAGTTGCATTTTTCCCCTCATGCTTCTGCCAAACCACCTAAATCCTGACATGTAGAACATTTGCTGCCCTAGCATGGGGCCTCCCTGGAGAGCAGCAGCTGGGCAGGAATGCTTCCTCTCCTGGCTCAGGCTGTCCAGACATGGTCCATCAGGGCCCTGTTGTGTCTGTCAGACTCTTTTCCATCCTCAGTCACCAGGGTACAAAGTCACAAATGAAAATATCCCAGTAGCTCTTTGGTTTTCCTGTGACCCTGCAGTCCAGGAAAAAGAATGTCTACCACGAAATGACTCTGTGTTTGAGATGCAATGCAGTCTAGTGTGAAACCTGTGGGGCTGCAAATTTGGAGCCTTCTCTCTAAAATCAGGATCAACCATCAGTTCTTTGACCTTGGGCAAATAATATAAACTAGTAATTAAAGGACAGCCCAACTGAGACAGTTGCCTGACCTTGTGAAACTTCATATATAAAGAGAAAACAGGGAAACTGAGTTCTTAAGAAAGTAGAAAACCAATAGCCAACATGTGCTTAGCTCTGGTAAATATACAGGATCTTCTAGTATGTTTTTTGTGTGTTGACCTTGCCCCTGGCTTCACTCTATCTTCCCGAGCTTCATATTCCCTTTTCCTCCATTTTCAACATGATTCTATTTCTTTGATATTGCTACATTGTGTATATATTTTTGAAGCTATCTTAAATCATTTTGAAAACAAACATTAAGGAAGAAAGACAGGAAAATGGGGAAAAAGGAAGGGAGGAAATCTGGATGTCATTCAGCAATGCCCACCAACACGTCGCGGCTACGCTCACTGAAATCTCAACCAAATATCTTCTTTCTCTAAATATTTGTCACCTGATTCAAGGCTTCTGCTGCACCCAAAATCCTGCCATTCTCCTGCATGACTAGAACAGCACCTTTAATATTCTGGCTTCTCACATACTTGACCTTTTTATCCCTATGGACTTTCAACTCTATTCCACTCCACACCACAACTTCAGGAATTGTTTTTATCTCTGGAATTGTAAATTCAGACAGATCCCCTACATCAGTTAAGCCTCTGTATATTGCAGGTAACAAAAGATGATTCAAGCTGGTTTAAACTGTAAAGGGATTTGTTGGCTTATGAAATAAGAAAGCCCACAAGGAGGAGAGGATCTAGAGCTGGATTGATGCAGGGATTTCATAATAGTCTTCTTGGTCCCAGTTTCTTTCCAAATCCACCTCTGCACCTTCCACAGTGGCATCCTCAGGTGGCAAATCACATATTTTTCTGGGATTCACACTGTTTTCCTACACTGTGGAGGAGGGAAGAGGAAGCCTTTTCCAAGAAACTTCCAGAAAAGGTCTTCTCTATTGTCACTGATGCAATCTGGGTCACATTTTCACCCCAAAACTAGGAATGTTGGTTCATAATTGCATTACTATATGTCAATTAGCAGAAGGCTAAGTAAGACATGTACTGTATCTAACCCCCTAGATCCAGGAGCAGAATGACCTCCACCTATCATGGGCATGAGAAAAGCTGAGGTGGTTAAAAAGAGGAAGGGGACAGATGCTGGGCAGGTAACAACACCTGTGCATCACTTTCTGAATGCAGTCTCCCGTCCTTCTAGCTCTCTCATTCATTAATTCTAAAGTACTCGTTTTTTGTCTTCATCAGGATCTCTAGCCTTAAGCTGTCCAATATGGTAGCCACTAGGCAGGTGTGCCTTTTTAGATTTAAATTAATTAAAAATAAATAGAATTTAAAATTCTGTTTCTCGGTCTCACTCGCCACATTTCATGTGCTTAATAGCCACATGTTGCTCCTAGCCACCGTATCGGACAACACAGATCTGCAATATTTCTACCATTAAAAAAAGTTCCATCAGACAGTACTGCTCTTCTACCAATCTGCTCACCCAAGCCAGGAACCCAGGCACTACCTTGCTATCCTGTCACAAAAGTCTAGCCATTTTACCATTGGAAGAGCTCCCGAGTGTTCTCAAATGTGCTCAGTCTTTGCTGCCATGCACCCAATCACGATAAAATCATCTCTAACCCAGATTACTGTATCGACCTTCTAAATGGTATCT
>NW_007732179.1:60927-61677 GCF_000696425.1 Galeopterus variegatus
GATCCGAACCCGTGGCCTTGGTATTATCAGCACCGCACTCTCCCGAGTGAGCCACAGGCCGACCCCTTGTCCATGTTTTAAAAAGAGTTATATTTAGGTAACAAGACATTTCTTTCCCATATGAGACCAATACTATCTATCGAAGAGCACACAAAAAGTCCATTTAATTATTAAAGCTGAGGTAAATGTAACATAATACTAATAAGATTGTAAACAAAACATAATTCCTCTATGTTGCTTTCTTCTTAGTGGGGAAAGAAGAGAGAAAGAAAATGTGCAATTACAGATGTGATAAATGTCAGAAAATAATAAGTGCTATGAAAAACAGTTTAAGAAACAAATTAAAGAGACAAAGAGTAGCGGGTGACCAGGGTGCTGCTATAGAGATGAGGTTAAGGAAAGCTTGAGAAAGTGACAACTGAATGGGACTGAAGGGAGGAAGGGCAGGAGCCCCGCTAATATATGGAAGCCGAACATTCCAGGAAAAAGGCACAGCGTGTGCACAGCCCACAGCTGAATGGACTTGGTTTAGGCAAAGAACTTTAAGGAAATCCATGCAGCTGTGAAACAAGGAGGGGAACTGTGAAAATAGTAGTCGGAAGTCTGATTATATAGGACCTAGCAAGTTGTGGTAAAGACTTTGGGTATAATTCTAATTCCAGTAGAAAGCTAGAGAGCTCTACAACCATGCATGGGGAAAAAATATTAACTGTCAACTCTTGTTTTCTGTTGCTTTCATTACTTGTCAGT
>NW_007732179.1:62203-65396 GCF_000696425.1 Galeopterus variegatus
GCATGGGGAAAAAATATTAACTGTCAACTCTTGTTTTCTGTTGCTTTCATTACTTGTCAGTGAACTTTTAGCTCTAACAGATACACGACAGTAAAACAATTTCAGATGAATTTTCTGATTGCTTCTGTGACTATTTAAATCAGTTTAGACGTGAAGAAGCAAAGTCTACATATAATTGGCTACCATATAATGTGAATTCCAAATCAATTTCAACTGGGAGAATGCTCAGACCATAGCATCGCAATCACACATTACCAGCCAGCTTCCCCTAAAATTGTATTTTCTACATGGAGTAACACTAATGACTGAATTTGTCATAACATAATTTCCCAAATAAATATCACAATTTATTTGATATTTATATCAAATAAAACCACCAAGGAAACCCTGAGGTGGTAGAAGGAATGGAGAGATTTGCATTTTTCTTGCAAATCTCACTTTTTGTTCAGAATCCTTATTTCATTACTTAACATCACGTTTTCTTCCTTGAACATATGGGTGTTAATGAGAAGAATATACAAAGATATTTTTTCTTGCAAATCTCACTTTTTGTTCAGAATCCTTATTTCATTACTTAACATCACGTTTTCTTCTTTGAACATATGGGTGTTAATGAGAAGAATATATAAAGATATTTTAAAAAGGCAAATAAAATTTAGCATACAATTGTAAATGTCAATTTCAGGATTTCTCTTGTAAACAAAAAATCAAAAGTCACAATGCCCAGTGGTGTTTTAAATCTGGATTTTTAGTATATCTCTCTTGCTTCCGATCAGTGAGGAAATAGCTGCCTTTGAATAAGATTAAAAGAAAACAATGGTGACATTACCTGAATAGATGATGATGATGATGATGATTTTGTAACCAACTTTAGAAAACTGCATAGCTCTGCTCTTTCTTCCATCCACATCACATTCCTGGTGCCCTGTGGAAAAACACTGGCTATCAAGGTAGAGAGACTTAAAATAAAAGTAGAGATCAACCAGAATCCCAAGTTACTGATTGAATGGCCTATTGACTTGTAAGGATTATATTATGTTTTCAAAGGGTTGTTTTGTACCCTGAGAAAAAAAGATCACATACTAGTTTTCATGTCAAGTGCAGGGACTTAATTAGTTTGAAGCAAAGCATATCATTTATAAAGACACATTGAAAGAATCGCAAAGGCAACCTTAAAAGTCAGGCTGTAACTGGTACCCAGCCAACTTGGCCTTTCCCTGGCCTTTAAAAAAAGAAAGAAGACTGTACTTGTAAATGTTTTCATGTATAATATTTACATTTAGATCAGAAAGGAACAAATGGGCAACTTAGCCCCAAATGTGTACAACATGTGGGCAGATGTCAGCTTATGGGGTCACTTGAATGGCATTTTATGGCCAAGGACACACGATGCAGCTTGTTTCAGTCCGTTTGAGCAGCATGTCAGTTCCATCACTCTTTGCTCTTGGGCATATGGTGGGACGTCATTAACCCGGGAGACCGACAGAACCATGAAAGTGGAACCATATGTGTAGTAGCAAGAAAAAATTTATTTCCCTCCCTATTCTATTGCAAGTATAAATGTGGAATCTCTGCTGATGACTCTTTTATATATTAAATATTATGCTAACACACTGATACCTGTACTCTAATTAATATAGTATTTGAGTACTCAGACTTAGCACTGGTCAGGGATGAACCTCCTAAGTTTGAACCAGGGAACTCAGAGATGAAATATTGGGGCAGATGGACCAAAAAGCCCCAGGTGCATCTTTCATCAGCACGTTTAACTAATGCACAGCAAGGAAGGGCATAGCTCTTGGTCTGTCATCACAGGGGTCATATCGACCAGGACCTTTGATATTGGACACCATCTGGAGACACTCCTAGCTACTATTAAACAGGGCTATTTAATGAGTAGAGTTTGCATATGCTAGTTGAACTTTACAAGTTATTCTTTTGCCATTTAATTTCATACAGGCTTCCATTTCCGTATGAATTTATGAAAGTTATCACGGTATGATGAATTCTTCTGTTGTTACACTTGACTCTCTTTATCCTGACTTCATGCATATTTTCAGAAGTGATTTAAATGTTTAAGTGTTTCTTTATAAAAATATGTTGTACTTTACAAGGTTCAGGAACTATATATTTTATTTGCAAAGACACTTTAGAGTTTTCTAGAAAGTTAGTTGGCCACGTATCTTGGGACAGTTAAACTTACCTGTAAGCTTGCCCTGTGCTGTTTGAATGTTTGGTGATCAGGTCAGATTCGTGGTACATAAAACCAGGGATGGCTGATTATTTCAAATGATTTGAATGGCATCTTTTAAGTTAAGGTGATGTCATTTGAACTCATCTGTGTTGAATGAATCCCTTTCTAGAGTTTTTTTTTCCACCAGAGTTTTTCCCAACCTTTTCATAACAGCAAATAGCATGTGACTCTTCTCTAGACAGAACCTGTGTGAGATGCAAAGACTGAGTTCTGAATGAGTTTGGAAGCAACTACCAGGGTGTTTTATAAAAAAAAAAAAAAATTGTGTCTTTCTCTGCTTATTTTTTACTTCAAAAACCATGTTCCCTTCATCACACAGGACCTACAGACTGGCGCTCCATATACAGATTATTTGCTGTATGTTTTGTGAACGTGTGAGCTGCATTTTGGGATAACTCCATATGATGTGTGTTTGTATATAGCGATGTTTAATCTTTTTTGTGTCATACATGGTTCAGTAGCTTGTAAATAAGGAAACAGCTCTCAACTGTGCTAAATTTTCCTAACAACCACGAGTTCACCTTCTTTTGAAAATAACTTATATGGATGATTCTAAACAGATTTTGTTAAATTTCAAAAAACCAAATCTCTTTGTATCATGGCAATTTCATTTTCTACCCTTTTAAAAAGATGAAGACTAGACACAAAAGGACATATATTGTATGATCCCGTTGATATGAAATGCCTCGAGGAGCAAAGACAAATAGTGAATTTGTAGTTGCCTAGGGCTGGGGGTGGGATAGAGAGTATCTCTAAATGGGCACAAAGTTTCATTTTAGGGTGATGAAAATGTTCTAAGATTAGACTGCGGTGATGGCTGTGCAACTCCGTAAATACATTAACATTTATTAAATTGTACACTTAAAACAGGTGAATTCATGGTATTTCAATTATATCACAATAAAGCTGTTAAAAAATAAAAAGATGAAAGCTAAAAGC
>NW_007732179.1:65941-66527 GCF_000696425.1 Galeopterus variegatus
ATGGTATTTCAATTATATCACAATAAAGCTGTTAAAAAATAAAAAGATGAAAGCTAAAAGCCAGTGAATAGCTTTGAACCTTTTCTCCCTCCTCCCAAAATATAAGGTTTATATATATTTTTCTGATTAACTAATTACACTATTTTAATAATATTTGCAACTGTGGACTATCTAAGTCGATTTAAGTCATGCTCAGCTGCAGTAAATCTTTTGCACTTCAACCAGATGGTAGCCAAGGCAGTTCTTCTCTTGGTAGTGGCAGGGTTGGAAGAGAATAAATGGAAACAAGCAAAGTGTAAGGCTCGATTTGGATGTGGTGAGGTGCCATCATGTTCACCTCCTTTATTGGCCAGTGCAAGGTACATGACTGAACGCAAATCAAGGAATGTAGAAATACATCAACCCTCTGTAGGAGGAACTAAAAAATTTAAGGTGAATGCTGAAGGGATACTTGTACTCCCATGTTTATCACAGCACTATTTACAATAGCCAAGAGTTGGAACCAGCCCAAATGTGCATCATCAAATGAGTGGATAAGGAAACTGTAGTATATCTACACAATGGAATACTACTCTGCTATAAAAAA
>NW_007732179.1:67680-70597 GCF_000696425.1 Galeopterus variegatus
CAGCTTCCTTTTGGTTAGTCATAACAGTCTGTAATAAATATTTGGAATTTTTGAGTGTGGGTACTCACAGAAGTAAGAAGCATCATATTCCTCTTTAAAGAGTTAAAATATCCTGCTGATATGTCTTCTAATCCTTTACTATTTCCTAAACAATTGAGCTATTTCTCCAGAGTGCAAGGGTGTTAGTCCTAAAGAAATATATCATTTAGTGTCCGGCTATTCAGCAGATAAGTTCAGGGACAGGCAGGGAGGCCAGCTTACACTTGAACGTTTTTATTTTCTGAATATTGTTGCAATCCGTGCTTCTTAAAGATACAGTAGCCTTGGTCTTGAAATGGGTTATATGAACCTCACGGATCCATGTGTTACTGATTTCTATCCTCATTCCCCACATTGTCTTTGTGACATTCTGCTAATTATTTCTAGGAGTCCCACCCTCAAAGAAGATCATATGGTATCCATCACATTCATCCTGCCCTGGTCACTGTTCCAGATCCTGTGTCTCTTGCTGAGCCCTTTGCTGTGGGTGAAGGATCCAGAAGGTACTTTATCATTACTTCTGATGCTGACCAGCTTTGGTCACCTCCCCCTGCAACACACACACACACACACCAGCCACTGCTGCCTTTCCCAGTTACCTCTGCTGCTTTGGCTCTCTCAGTGGTATACTGCAGCTCTTGAAGGGCTGCATGGTCCAGCACTCTCTGTGGCCACACCTTGCTTCATGTAGAAATGAGAGGATGTTTTTCATTCCCTTGTGTGTAAGTGTGTCACCTGGGCACCAAAACAGTACTATTTCTGCTCCAATTTGAAGTATTTTCAATGAATTATATCTTTTTATTTTCTGCTCTGCTGCCTGCTCTCGTTAGAGTTTAAATATGTTATGGGCTTGCAGATTTTTCATTTTAACAAATGCTATTGAGTTATTCTTCAAAGTGGCATATCCATTTATTCCCCACCAGCACTCATGACAGTGAACCACTTCTCCATCCCTGCACCAACTCTGACATGCCTTGGCAGGTGGTATATTCAACAGCCTGACTTGGTAAAGGAGGCTCTGAGTCCAAGAGTGGAAGAAGTGGAAGAAAAAAGAATCTCAGTCCATGGGGTTTCTCTGAGCCAGGTATAATAGTCAGAAGTCCCCATAGAAATAGAACAAACAGGATGTGTATACATATAGAAAGAGATTTATATTAAAGGGTTGGCTCATGTGATTACAGTGGCTGGCAAATCCAAAATCTGCAGGGAGGGCCAGCAGCCTGGAGACCCAAGGAAAAGATGATGTTTCACTCCAAGTCCTAAGGCCACCTGCTGGCAGAATCTCTCTTGCTTTGGGGAGGCCAATCTTTTGTTCTATTCAGACCTTCAAATGACTGAATGAAGCCTACTGGCATGATGAAGGTCAATCTGTCTTATTCAAAGGCCACCAATTCAAATGTTCATTTCACCCACAAACACCCTAACAGAAATACCAGAGTAATGTTTGATCAAATATCTGGGCACTGTGACCCGGACAAGTTGATACGTAAAATTAACCACCTCCCCAGGTATGGCTTGACTGATGCTTTGTGTGCCTATGAGGGGCAGAGAAGTGTAAGAAAAATGACCACAGCTGAAGGGGACTCACAACCTGGGAGCTGATACTCAGGACTGACTCAAGTGGATGGTCAATGGAGGACTAGTTAAAATGACCTTCATCCTGATCAATGCCAGCACAGATCAAGGAAAACTAAGGACCATCCCTTATCACCTTGACAATATGGAAGTCCATCAATGATTTACTATAACTCAAGGGCAAACCTGGTTGGAGGAACCCTGACTTGACTAAGATGTAGTGTCTTCTAAAATAAATATGGCTCAGTGTAGAAATACTAAACTGGGCACTAAATCAGAGCTTTCTAAAAGAGTGATCTCAGTTAAATTGAAATCATAGGGAGACATTGTTTTTTTCTGCTCTGATTTCGGTGACTTCCTCATGATCTGACCAGGTAATGTTACTCTGCCTTCTCCTGTGCATGTGCCAGAATGCCATTTGCAAATTTACAGGCATTATATGAACTGTGACATCACCTGTCCAACAGCAGAACTGGTCTAATAATATTGAACATGCATTCTTCACAGAATATCTTATTACACCTCTGGCTGTTGTTTTTGCTACTTGACCATGACCCAAATTGGTCAGAGATTCATTAAGACCTCCAAAGCAGCTGTCTAGAGGCCCCAAAGGAAGGTGTGAAGATTAACAGCCTTGAATCAAGCCTGTTAGAGGATGTCCTTAATTAATAGTGACAAGGGATTATTGGCCCCATCACCATTCTAAACGTTCTTGAACCACACAAACTGACACCGGTTTATTTTTGTTTGCATTATTGAGTAAACTCTAGAAACTCAGTAGATTTAAGTCTTTCCTTCCTTAATTCAGCAGGACCTAGAGGCCTCAGTTCTCCTATAAAATATGCCACTGATATCTCTAAAAAATAAAATGCTTCTGGAGTTGTGGGTGGGAAGGGAACTGTCTTGTTCATTCCAAGTGTTCTTTCATCCTTTTTCTTTATTCTCATAGTACACTCTACCCTTCTTTGTCCCTGTTCCCTTACTTGTACCTTAATCTTACCAGTAGCACCTATAGGCTCTAAGTATGACATTGAAGCTGAGTTGGTTTTAACTGTGTCTTAGAATCTACTTTCAGATCAGCAGTGGTCACTTACATGGTATGTTCCATGTAATGGTCTCCTTTTGGGAATCCTGAAGGTATGTCCCAATGAGACCAAGACTAATTGAGGAAAGTATTATCAGTCACAAATCAAATATCCTTTAAAAACAAACAACCGAAATCTTTGTCTATATAGCTTTGTCATGGATTCTCAGCAACATTCTGTCTTTCATCACCTACGGTATATATTGAAATATATGGGCC
>NW_007732179.1:70684-73512 GCF_000696425.1 Galeopterus variegatus
TGAGGGTTGTGATCCCATTACCGGTCACGAAAAAAGACAAAAAGGAAAAAAAAAAAAAGAAATATATATGTGGCTTATACATACATATTCCTTCATTTATGAAATTTATACAAAAACGAAATTCAGTCTTTCAAAAATACTAGAAATACTAAAAATATTAAATACAAATAAAAATACTAAATAAAATACTAAAATACTAAAAAAATACTAAATATAAAAATACTAAAAATTATTAAATCATTGGCATTCAGACTACAATAGAGCTTTGAAAAAACAGAATGAGTTTTGAGTGTTTAATTAGTAAGCATTTTATAAATGACTCTTGATACGCTGTTACTAGTTAGTGCTTTTTCAAAGAATTTTAACAACAATCACAACAACAATGAAACTTCATGCATCTTGAACCTTTGGGCTAAAATCTAATTCTTTCCTAGAATGGCTAGTGAAAATTAGGACCTTAATTTTTATACCCATTTTACTAGCTAGAGAACTGAAATCAGAGCAAAGTTGTTACTTGTCTGAGATATTTACCAATACTGCTGTGGGAAAATCCTCTCTTCTTGTATGTAACTAAGAGCTCTTTTTACTAAAATAGTGGTTTGCAAATAAGATTGACAGATACAGCAAATAAAAATACAGAATATCAGTTGAACTTGAGTTTCAGAAAAACAATAGATAAGTTTCTTTAGTGTAAGTAAGTCTTATGCCCTGTTCACAAACTACAGCATGCAAGATTTAAGAGCTCTGCAGATGCCATTTCTGGACTTCCTTGGTGGGAGGAGGAAGGAAGGGAGGAAGGCTCAGGGTTTCCTCACTCCTTCCCTTATTCAATCAGAAAGGTCATAAGCTCCTAGGTAAGATTTTCTTTGATGAAATTTCTGTGTCAAAAAAGGGAGCGGGGTGGGTTTAAAAACATATTCCAATGCCAGAAGACTTCTTGACCTTGCTGTGCGATAAAAGATTTGATAAGAAACAGATAAGAACCTCAACAGGAAGGAACACACACATCTTTTGAGAATCAAATGAAACCTACATTTTACCATTTTTTTTTTCCTTTTTGTCTTTTTTCATGACCAGCAATGGATCGCAACCCTCAGTGACGCGCCTGTACCGGACCGGGACCAGCAACGGGATCACAACCCTCGGTGTTGCGCCCGCACCNTTGTCTTTTTTCATGACCAGCAATGGATCGCAACCCTCAGTGACGCGCCTGTACCGGACCGGGACCGGCAACGGGATCACAACCCTCGGTGTTGCGCCCGCACCTCGCTCAGCCAGTGAGCGGCCAGTCTGTATGTGGGATCCGAACCCTCGACGGGAGCGCCGCCGCGCTCCCAAGAGGCACAGTATAGCAGTGCGCCACCGGGCCGGCCCTATATTTTACCATTTTAAAGTGATTCCTTCAATTTCTGCTGATTTGAAAAAGAAAAACTTAATTGTAACCAGAAGGAGTATATTTTATACATTTGTATGTTTAGCTGGAACCAGGAACAAATTTATTTCATAAAGCAACACTATTAGAATCAATCAGAAAAGATATGTAAGAGGTTATGTCAAAAAGTTCATGGAAAGATTTGTGTTATCTTTTAATTCTATTTTTCCACAAACTTTCTGAAGTACCCTCTGTATATAAAAATACATCTATGTCATACTGTAAGTCACATGCATTTTAGGATATATATTTATAGATATAGATATGGATCCTCTGTGTGCATGACATGGATTGCCTAAAAGAATAAATAACATGCAAATATGCCACATACCATACACAGATGTATGGCCATTCATAAAGAAAAACAAACTTTAAATGGATGAAAAAAAGCAAAGTTGCATCACAATTACACCCCTCAAAACAACAAAACTTAAGTTGCCTACATTTAAAAACATAAATCTATATGGATTCGCCTACTTCAAATTAGCAGCATAACCCAATGAAACCTATTTACTTCTAAAAATTTAAGAAATTTATTTTTAATTCTTAAAAATAATAACAGAAATAAAAAATTAAAAAATAGCAGAGTATTGAGGATTTTATCTGAAATTAGAGCAAATTATCCTGGTGATTTTGGCAGGCTCTCACTGGTGTTTTCTATTTGGGCTCATCAGTTTGGCCTATGCACCAACAGTAACATCCTTTAAAAATGGATCCATTTCGGTATATAAAATGCATACCTTTACACCAGTTTGTATAACCGTAGCAGCACTGATATATCCACTTTCATAAAATTATACCTTTCGGGTTAGAATAGGAAACAGAGGTTAATAAGACAGCTATGACTTGACCAAGTTCACATCAAGTACTAGGGGCAAAGATGGGGTAACTGCGCTTATATTTGCACTAATATTTATAGGTATTTATGAGGACAAGAGATTTATAAAGAAAAAGAATAGAGGAGTCTAAGAACAGTGTTGCATAAAGAAGTATCTGTCTCCAGATGTGATGCTGGATCCTATTTAGTTTCTTACCAGGACAGTGTCTGAGCAGCTGCATTCCTGAGGCTGACAACCCAGGTTCCTGAAGTTTCTGCTCTAGTTCTGGGTTTTAGGAAAACAGCATTCTTGCCATAGGCACAAAAATATTCATGCACACAGTTCATAAAACATCTGTCTGTGGGGCACTGGATAGGGAGAGGCCACGAGTGTGGGAATCACCAGGCAGGGATGAATGCTCCCTTAGAACAGAAGTAAGGCTGTTGGTGCCAAGAGCCTACCAGTGGCCACGCGTTGCACCCGTGGGCACCTCCAATGAAGTGCTTTGGGTAAATATTTGAGTTGCTCTCCTTCTGAGAACTTTGATCAATACACTGCTCATTGGCAAATTTTTCTAT
>NW_007732179.1:75402-76455 GCF_000696425.1 Galeopterus variegatus
GAAAAGAACTGCTTGGCCAAGGCTAGATTCTTTAAAGGAAGGCAGGGAATCAGAGATGAAACTTATTCTCTTTCACACTGTCCTACATCAACCATTCCTTTAATAACCCAAAAACCATTTTTTCCTTTAGCTAAAATCATCTGATGTCAAAGACGACAGATGTGCTCTTTTTGTATGAATGGACTGTGGAAGGGGTAAGCCATGTGATATGTCTCAAGTCCCATGTCCATTTGTTAAAGGGGCAGCAGCATTGCTGTTGTATTACATTAAGTAATAATACCATCACTCTACGCCTCCAGAGAAACGAAGAGAATATTTACCAACCTAATGGGTAATTCCACATCATCAGCAACTACTTTGTTTTTGAGTAAGGGCTCTGGTGAGGCAAAGTTTTCTTTCTTGCTGGCAGAGAAATATACTTTGATTTATGCAGCCTATTGTAGTAAAAGAAGCAACCCTGATTAATGTGTTTTCTTTTACAACTTTTTCAGTGATTCAGATCTGGGACCTGAATGTTATCCTGGCCTAAAAAGAAACACACATCAACTGATAAGGAAATGGGCTCTCTCAGGAAAGGGTCGGCCTTCCATTCATGGAAGAGACAGTGGGGAATCAGAAATTAATACTCATGATATGTGCTCAAGATTCAAAAGCTACTTAGATGAAGAAGCAAACTTATGTCTTGACTCTACTAATGTGGATTCACTCTGGAACTCCAAATATACCAGGCACTAGGCTAGATGGTTAAGGATGATTACAACACTGGAACACACTTTATTATTCTAGGAATTTAAAATCTACTTAAAATTTATTTCCACTATGAGATTTAAAGACTTTTTCCAATGAAAGGTGAGATTATTCCCTTGCTTATAAGGGGCATCAGATCCAACTTAACTGTTGCCAAGTTTTATCAGATAGTTGAAACAAGTAGTCAATGGATGTACCAGCATTATTATTTTAACAAATTGAACATTGATATAAAAAAGATTTAATGGGGGCCGGCCTGGTGGCGCACTGCTACAGTGCGCCGCTTGGGAGTGCGGCGGCGCTCCC
>NW_007732179.1:77604-78665 GCF_000696425.1 Galeopterus variegatus
CGGTATGGGCGCAACACTGAGGGTTGCGATCCGTTGCCGGTCACGAAAAAAGACAAAAAAATAAATAAACCTTTACTTCAAAAAATAAAAATTAAAAAAAAAAAAAAAAGATTTAATGGAATCACACAAAAACATTAACCCTGATCAAGTCTGGATAATAAATTAATGGCTATTTTTATAATGGAAAATTATTTTATCTTCTAACTTGTGCTTTTTAATCTCAAATTTTCTAAATAAATATTACTTTTTTAATAATTGGAAAATAAAAATGATAAATCCTTCATAAACATAGATTCAAAGGAACAACATTTTTTTATTATAAGAAGGCTATACTTTATAGAAAGACACCAGTGCAAAAGCACCATGAATGGCTCATCCCCAGGTCTTTCCACTGGAAGATTAGTCTCACACATTTAGGAAATTTAGGAACTGGCAAAGGGGAAAGAAGTGTAAGGTGAGTTCTCTGCCTCCGTCCTGGTTCTGCCGAGGGCAGAGTTTGACAAGCCCCAAATACTAAACAAATAGCTTGAGTCCCCCAGCCCCATTCAGAAGCTCACCTCTGGGCTTTATGTGAGAAACTGAAGCCTGGGATTTGGATCTGCACATGTGGCTATGGAAAAGCAAGTGTTCAACGCCTACCTTGAGCCCTCCACCCACAGGGAAATGGGGACTTGAATCATAACTGTATTCCATTTAAAAGACACTTAATTTAGAAATGTGCAATACGTTGAACAGGCACAGGACCAAACCAAATGTTTGCAGTAATAGAAATTTCCATATGCTGTACAACATTTAAAATCTGTTATTTGCCTACACTAGCCTTCAACAGCGGGACCTTTCTCTAGGGCTAAAATGACAACCTCTATCCAGCCGCCAGTACTAACACTGATGTTACAAACTGTATACTGTGTGCCCTCTTGGTTTCCAGGCAAGATGCCTCCCTCCACAACTACCCATCACTTAAGAACTCCCATAGCAGGGGTCCATGGAGGGGATTGGGCATAAAGAACTGAAAGAAAATAATGTTTCAGTGGAGAGCTCTAAAATGGGAACTTTGGAAA
>NW_007732179.1:79767-81529 GCF_000696425.1 Galeopterus variegatus
CACTTGGTTATTCATTTGTTCAAGGGCATCGTCTCAAGGGAATTCTTCTGTCTATACTCCAGCCTCCCTCTTTCTCAACCAGGTCACCCGAGGACCAAACTTCCACTCCTACCTTCCTTTGCTTTCCTCAATGCTAAATTCTTCGGTCCTTTTAAGGTGCCATTGGAGCAATCTAAATTAAAACATAAAGGAAAAAATTAATAAAATATCCAGTTCTACATTCCAGAACACTGGCTGCATAGTTTTAAAATTTTATTGAAGAATAATATACATATAGAGAGAAGTGAACATATCAAAAGAATACAGCACTATGAATTTTCACAGTGAACGCACGTGTGTAACCAGCATCCAGATCAAAAGACAGAACATTCCCAACTCCCCAAAGGTCTGCCTCGCTCTTCCTTCCAGTCATTACCTCCCAAGCAAGGATGACCACTGTCCTGACTTCTAATAGCATAGTTTTGTGTGTTTTGTACTTTATAAAAATAGAATCATAAATTATATATTTTTGTGTCTGCCTTCTTTCACTCAACATTATTTTTGTGAGATTCATCCATATTAATGTGCAGAATTGTAGATTTTTCCCGATTTTTGCTCCATCATATGCAATTGTGTGAATACACCGTGATTTATTTACCCATTCTGCAACTGAAAGATATTTGGTTTGTTTCGAATTCTTGGCGACCTCAAATAGTGTTGCTGTGAACACTTTGGTGCATCCTTTGGTGAACATATGTGAATGTTCCTGATGTGTATAAACATAGGAGTGTAATTGCTGGGCAATAGGGAATGCATACGTTCAGCTTTCTTAGATACTAGCAAATAGTTTTTCAAAGTGGTTTGATCAACTTACTTTCTCACCAGCTTTGTATGAAAGTTTGGTTGGGTAAATACATTGCTAAGTCTTTGAACTCCCTTCCTTTTCATTGTACTGTCTTTTGCTATGTATGTAGTGGTATCACATTGTGATTTTATTTTGCATTTCCCAGCTATGCACCTTAAGATATGCTTATAGTAACTGAGTGAACTTTTCCCAAGAAGTGACTTTCAAAGGAGTTATATGTATTCTAGATCAAGGTTCTTCAACAATGGCACTATTGACATTTTGAGCTGGATAATCCTTTGTTGTAGAGGAGTTGTCCTGTGCATTTTAGGATGTTTAGTAGCACAACCCACAGTTACAGCAACCAAAAGTGTCCAAGCACTGCCAAATGTCTACAGGAGGGGAGGAAATCATCCTTGGTTGAGAACCACTGGTCTAGATCCACTTGGTACATACGTTCTTGGAGGTGTGTCCACTTCTGTAAGCTCTTAGAGATAACATCAGGATAAGGGATGTCTACATAGCACCAACCCAGCAACAGAGCAGGGTGCAACCCAGCAGAGCAGGGGCAAAGGAAGAAAGACTCCGGAGACCTCAGTGTATGTTCCATGACTCAGGGGGCAAAAGTTCATTTGCAACAGTTTAAGAATGTGTGGTTGCCTGCCACTAGCACTCCAACCAAAAAATCTCTGAGATTCTTCTGCATGCTATCCAACCACGAATGGAAACATATTGATTCAGAAAGCCTTTAGCCAGCCAGGACCTGCTGATCAGTAAAAAGCAGGAAACTAAATAGTGGAGTTGAATTCCTTTTATTTTCTAAATTTGCAACATAAAAGAAAAGGCAAGTTGCCAGGATATGCTTTTCTTACTCATCTAGCTTAAAGCAAATATACCTTGAGGTCAACATTTTTTTTTTGATGGACAAGGAAGTGAGTG
>NW_007732179.1:82045-83812 GCF_000696425.1 Galeopterus variegatus
TGTTTAATGAAAGTTGGCTGCAGCATGTGATCAATAGGTTACTCAACAATCCTGTGAATAGGTACCATTACCCTACCTCCCCAAAAAAGGAGCTGCATTCAGAAAGGTGAAGTATGTTGCCCCATGTCTCACATTTAGTTTCAGTGGGGTTAAATCTCAAACCCAGGCAATTTCATTAGGCTTCCTACTGATGGTGGTGTTCTGTTCAGCATCCCACTTCCCATGAGTCTTGCATGAAATCCATAGTAGAAAGCCCCCTATGCTGTTCACAAACTACAAAAATCCCAAATACCTCATTCCTGTTTTGAATTTTAATTTTTTTAAACTTAAACTTTTTCAACAATAAAAGAACCTTGTTAATTTTAGTTATAGCTTTTTCTCACATAAGCAATGCATATGAGCCCTGTCATAAAATCAGCTACCAAAAAAGATCAAGGTAGAGTTTATGAAAATAAGGAGGCAGACCAAATTCAATGAATGAAACATTTCCTTCTCCCACACTCTCTTAGAATTTGTTGTGGTGGTTATTCTTAGCTACCTAAAACATGATTTCTTCAGTCAGATTATTTGGAGTGACTTTAGAAGAGTGACATGCTGGGGTTAGCGTGACAATAGCAGCATTTAAAAGTAACTGAGGAAAAGAAGGTGGTAATGGCATTAATAGATGAGATTTTATTTCATGCAAACTTTGCAAGACAAATGAAATCTTTGGACCTGATGATTCTTGAAAACAATTTGCAAGACATAATTATATTCCTATGGAAAGTGGGCCAAGTTTTTGCTGTAGAAAATCACAGAGGAAAATCAGTGGGCCTTTGGGCTGAATAAAGGCTGACAATGGGGCCTTATAAATCAATTAAAGTCAGATTTATACACCCAAAGCCCTGATCATTCTGCAGACCTCCTACAGTCCTTCTGCTTTGTCGCCCATGGAATTGGCCACACATATTGTCCTTTGCTTAACACTAAGTCTCAGCTGTCTGAAAAGCAAAATTAAACATGTGGAAGTTTTTGCACTGGACCTCTTTGGAAAACCATGACAACTGTCCCCCAGGTAGAAATCTCATCAGGGTCAGAAAGAGCTTTTGGTAACCCCATGACTTCTGGGCTTGAGTTCTTAATCCGGATCTCTTGGTTTTTAGAACCTCATTGTTTATTTCCATGTAGGCTTATAAGGCTTTCCATTTGCTTTATAAGGAGGCCAACAATTGGTCACAGAGAGCATAGGAGAGAAGCTGAGCACTCCCTGCTAGGTCAACGCAGTCCTACAAGCCCAGGACCTGGAGCAGGTGCCAGGGGCTTAGGTCAGCCCTCTGTGTGAATGGACGTCTTCTGTCTTCTGAGCCCAGGTCACCATCATTCATATTTCCCATTACCCCTAATTGACCCTATGATTCTGAAGCTTTTCTACAAAACCTAGCACTGTGCCCACAATCCCTCCAGCCAAGACCCTTTAGTAAGCCATTGTTCCTGAAAGAAATCTGCTCCAGTTAGAAGGGAGAGATATAACTAAGACCTCCCTCTTCTCAGCTTTATGAAAGAAAGAAAGAAAAAGACAAGAGGAGGGGCAAGTGCAAACAACCCATTCCTTCTTCCTCCTCATGTGACTCACCCAGTGTAAGCCAGATCCACGTGCTAAGCAACAGCTGTGAGTGGCTTCACGGTCTGAGTAGTGAGAAGTCCAACACAGCCCCAAGAGGTCTGGTGCTGCCTGCCATCAGTCACTTTGGAAAAGCTGTGTTAGCTCTTGTAGATTCCACATCACTG
>NW_007732179.1:85328-86358 GCF_000696425.1 Galeopterus variegatus
CCGGTCTGTATGTGGGATCCGAACCCTCGGCAGGAGTGCCGCTGCGCTCCCAAGCGGCGCATTGTAGCAGTGCGCCACCGGGCTGGCCCTAGTTTTTTGCTTTAGTGTCATTATATTGCACTGAAATTTTCTGCTGCAAGCTACACATT
Organism: Galeopterus variegatus; assembly: GCF_000696425.1. NCBI lineage: Eukaryota > Metazoa > Chordata > Mammalia > Dermoptera > Cynocephalidae > Galeopterus > Galeopterus variegatus. The sequence continues at coordinate 85,478 of NW_007732179.1, forward strand.
GCTGTATGGACTAAAAAGAAAAAAAGTTAAAACAAATATCTGTCAGAGTTTCCTTGTGATCTCAACGTGACTTTGGTCAGGACCCATTGTTAAGAAGAGAAGCAAGAACAAAGGGTCAGATAGGCAGCTGCAAACCCCCTCTGAAATTTTGCCTCTAATGTCTGTACTGTTTCACTATTTCTCTTTTTCCTTCAAGAACCAGCTTTTCTACTTATTTTAGAGAAATGTTAGCACACAACAAGATTACAAGCCAAGAGAGGAGGACTCAGAATGAAACCTACCTGGCTGGCTCCTTGACTTTGTACTTCCCGTCCCCAGAAATGTGAGAGACACATTTCTGCTGTTTAGGCCACTGGGTCTGTGGCATTTTGTTATAACAGTCCAAACAGACTGAGACAACTAGTGGGCAGAGACAGTTGTGAGGATCTGAACAGATATTGATAGATAAACATATTTATAATCACTTAGCTTTCTTTTTGAGCAATAGACAGTAGTCTGGTCTTTTTTACTGACTGTAATACAACATAAGATCACACAAATCTCAGAAACAAAAGTTTTTTGTTAATATTCTATGCTCTGTTATTCTCCAGTCTTCAATCCCCTATTTATTGTGACTTATACTGTGACAATTTTACTAGAGGCTCTTTTGACCAAGTAGGTCAATGATAAACTCTGAAAAATAATCTGGCCTAAGCTTTAGTTCAAAATATAGTCATTCAAGGATTTGAGAAGAAAAATTAGTCTAAATCTAAGTCTAATGATAAATTTCAAATATGTAACTTAAGTATTAACAGAAATTTGCTTCTAAACTTCAACAATCTCATTTTAAGTTTTAAAAAATATTATGGGTAGTGTCCCAGGTACAACTTGCTTGAAGATAT
>NW_007732179.1:86541-88250 GCF_000696425.1 Galeopterus variegatus
TCATTTTAAGTTTTAAAAAATATTATGGGTAGTGTCCCAGGTACAACTTGCTTGAAGATATTTGATATTTATTTCAAAATTTAATAAAACTTCTCTGATTGCTCTCAAAGCTGAGTTTGAAAAAGACTGCCCAGGATTAAAATTGGCAACCTAGCAGGGCTTTAGTGATTATTTCTTTGAAAATATCAGTAATGGTAAAGGTAGTCATTGGATTATGATTATAACATTAGTTAAATGTTAAGTACCTGCTGGTGCCAGTTAAGATTCTAAGTGTTTCCATTAATTTCTTTAATCCTCATATCAACACTATAATGATCACCTGTGAAGCACACTGTTACAATTATCATATTCCAAAGGTGGAAATTGAGGGTAAATAACTTACAAAAAGTCAAAAAGCTAGTAAGAAACAGAACTGAGTTAAAACTCATGCTATCTGACCCTGAATCCATAGGCTTCACCACTACTGTAAGCTGTAGGAAGATTTCTCTTTTTTCCTGGATGAAAGTCCAGTGGCTTCTGAGGTTGGTTTCTGCCTCACATTTTTCTCATTGTCTTGGAAACTTGCTGATAAATTCTCTTATGGTTACACCCTGGACTTGATGGAATCTCTCCCCAAACCTCTTCTAGTTTTCTCTTTCTAGACTGGTTTTATGAATCGTATCTTGAAAAGATAATAGACATCCTGACATTCTCAAATATGCCCAGAATTTTCATGCCTTTTATTATGTGTTCATACGTTTCCTTGGAAATGAACGCTCTTTTTTTTTTNTTTTTTTTTTCCTTGCCTTTCTGGATTTGGCTGAAAAGTTGTCACTTCCGTGAAGCATGAGCTGAACTTTTTGGAACTAATTTCCTCTTCTTTAATTTTATTACATATTTTCTCCTATTCTTTTACCTAAAAACCTGAACCTTGAATAACACTAATCATGCTGGTTCATCTCTCACTGCTTTGTAAACTCCTTGAAAGCTGAAATGTGTGCTACTTACATTTTTTCACTCTCCAAAGGATCCAGAACAGTGGCTTCTACATATTTTCGTTTGTTTTTTATTAATATTTTTAAAATTGAAGTATAACTAACATGCATAGAAGTGCGCCAATCATAAGTATACAGCCTGATGAATTTTCAAGAAATGAACATATCAACTAGTAGTAAGTTCGATTATTATGAACCCTCTAGAAACCTCTGTTATACCCCCACTACCAATAAGATAGTATTTCTGATATCTACCCATTTATAAATTTTGCCTGCTTTTGAACTTGGAATGCATGGAAACATATAGTCTGTACTTTTTGAGTCTGGTTTCTTTTATTCATTGTGCTTGTGACATACACCAGCTTTTGTGTAAGAGTAATTTGTTAATGATTTTGTAGTATATAGTATTCTACTGTATGAATATACCATCAGGTATTAATCCATTTACCTGTTGATGGAAATTTAGATTGTTTCCAATTTCGGGCCATTATAAATAGTGCTGCTGTCAACATTCCTGTGAGTGTCTTTGCTATACATGTGTAAGCATTTCCACTGGATATATACCTAGTACCAGAATTGAGTCATATGGTATACATGTGTTCAGTTTCAGTAGATACTGACAAACAATTTTCCAAAGTGATTGCACTTTCTTGATGAACAATGAGATTGAACATCTTCTCACATGTTCATTGATTATATGGGTACCCACTTTTTCAGAATACCTATTCAAGCTCT
>NW_007732179.1:88870-98693 GCF_000696425.1 Galeopterus variegatus
CTTCTCACATGTTCATTGATTATATGGGTACCCACTTTTTCAGAATACCTATTCAAGCTCTCGTCTATATTTATATTGTGTTGTTTTGTTCCTATTGGCTTTGAAAAATTATTTAATATGCAAACAAACACTTCGTAAATTTTATGTGTTGCAAATCCTTTCTCCCAATCTGCAGCTTAATGATGCCTTTTTTGTGAAAAGAAGTTTCTAATTTGAATGCCATCAGCATATCAATCTTTTCATTTATGATTAGTATTTTTTGTTTCCTATAAAAGAAATCTCTGTCAACCACCCAGACATAATAAAGTTTTCCATGTCTTCCTCTACCAGTAATCAAAGTGGGTATGATACATATTTTTTCTTTTCCATGTGTATTATCCACTGATGAAATATCACATATTGTTCTGTACTGCTACCTTGTCAAAAATTAAGGGTCCACATATTCATGAGTCTGTTTCTCTGTTCTGCTCAACTGGATTATTTTTCTTTCTATTAATTTCATACTCTTTAAAATCTTATAGTTTTAAATTAAGTTCCTATGCTCAATAGTGTGTCATCTCCAGCTCTGTACCTTTTCAAGATTTTTAGAACCCTTCCTAAGCTTTTTCACTTTCATGTAAACCTTACAATCATACTCTCAGTTCCCACAGTAAGAACATACTAGATTTTCTTTTTTTACAGGAAACAAATGTTTATTTAGCTGCTACTGCTGGTTTGGTGACTTTACAACTGGTTTTTAAATTCTTACATCATTTCCTTTATGTTCATTTATTTTTAAGACATTTATTTGTTAATTGAAACATTAGTTGTACATATTTATGGGGTACAGAGTTATATTTCAAAACGTGTATACAATGAGTAATGATCAAATCAGGGTAGTTTGCAAATTCATCTTTGCAAAAATGTATCACTTTGTGATGTTCTCATTTGAGCTCCTCTCTTCTAGCCATTCGAGAACATAAAATGAATTATTGTTAATTATAGATGCCTGACACTACAGTACAACACTAGAACTTATTTTTCCTATCTAGCTATAATTTTGTGTCCATTAACCAACCTCTCACTATTCCCCGTCCTTTCTCCCCTCTCCAGCCTCTAGTAACCAGAATTCTACTCCCTACTTCTAAAAGTTCAACTTTTTTTTTTTTTAGCTTCACATATGAATGAGAACATATGGTATTCATCTCTTTGTGCCTGACTTATTTCACTTAATGTCTTCCAGGCTCATCCACGTTCCTTCAAATTATAGGATTTCATTCTTTTTCATGGCTGAGTAGTACTCTATCATGTATACCACATTTTCTTTACCCATTCCTCCATCCACAGACACCTAGGTTGATTTCATATCTTGGCCTTTGTGAATAGTGCTGTACTAACCACGGTGGTGTAGATATTTCTTTTTTGTATGCTAATTTCCTTTCCTTTGGATAAATAACCAACAGTGGGATTGCTAGGATTATATATTAGCTCTATTTTTGAGAAACTTCCCAAGTGTTTTCCATAATGGTTGTGCTAATTTACATTCCCACCAACAGTGTATAAGAGCTCCCCTTTCTCAGCATCCTTGCCAGCATTTGTTATTTTTTGTCTATTTCATAATATCCATTCTAACTGGGATGTGATGATATCTCATTATGTTTTTGATTTGCATTTCCTAGATGATTAATGATGTTGAGCATTTTTTATATGCCTGCTGGCCATATGTATGCCTCCTTTTGAGAACTGTCTAGTCAGATTATTTGCCCTTTTAAATTGCATTACTTGTTTTTTCACTGTTGAGTTATTTAAATTCCTCGTATATTCTGGATATTAATCCCTTGTTGGGTGAATAGTTTGCAGACATTTTCTCCCATTCTGTTGGTTGCCTCTTTGCTCTGTTGATTGTTTCTTTTGCTATGTAGAAGCTTTTTAGCTTAATATAATGTCATTTGTCCATTTTTGCTTTGTTGCTTGTGCTTTAGAAATCTTCTCCATAAAATTTTTGCCCAGACAAATACATTGGAATGTTTCCCCTTTTAATGAAATTGCATTAAATCCACTTTGAGGAAAGTTGACATCTTTTCATTATAAACACATTTGCCTTAATGTTTTTAGACTTAAAATTTTTTTCCCAGTAATGTTTTATAGCTTTTTCTGTAATAATCTCTTCTCATTTTTATTAAATTTATTCCTAGGTATTTGATGTATTTTTTGATGTTAATATAAATGCTACTTTTAAACATTAAAATGTTTGATCTTTTGTTGTTGGCATATGCAAACAGTTAATTTTTTTATATTGACATTATGTACGATGGCCTTGTTAAATTTAATTATTTACTGTAGATATTTATTTTCTATATTTAAAGCTATATCATCTGTCAGTTTTGACAGTTTCATTTCTTCCTTTACAATTCATTATACATTTTTCTTGCTCTTGAATAATGGCATCTGTCAGGACCTCCAGCGGAAGTGGGGATGGTATCTTGTTTTTAATCCCAAAATTTCAGTATTTCAATAATAAATAATACATTTGCTACAGGTATATTTTAGATAATATCTACCTGATTAAGGAAATTCCCTTCTGTTCATAGTTGCTCAAAGATTTTTAAAATTATTATTATAAATATGTATAGAATTGTATCAAGTGAGATGATCATATGATTTTCCTACTTTAGTTTATGGGATAATTACATTGATTCGTTTTTAAATGTTAAACTAATATTTTATTTCTGTAATAAATCCATCTTACTTGTGACACATTTTCTTTTTTTATATTGCAAATTGGATTTGCTAATATTTTTCTTAGAATTTTTTGCATATATATCTATGAAAGGGGCTGACCTGTAATTTTTCTTTCTTGTAATTTTCTTGTCAAATTTGGTATGAAAGTAATGCTGGCCACATAAGAAAAAACTGGAAAATCATCAAGTTTTTCTGTTATATTTTATTTTCCATTATACCTTTAAAAAAATGTTTGGCAAAATTGCCATTTTCTTTGTGGGATGATTTTACATTCTAGATTTAACTTCTTTAGTATATATGGGATTATTCTCTGTTTTGTTTCTTCTTATGTCAGTATTAATAAGTTGCATTTTTAAGGATTTTCTTGTTTATTGTAAATATTCAAATATTTTTGCTTAAAATTATCCATAATATCCTGTAATTTCTTTTCAACATCTATATACCTATAGTAATTACTCCTTTTCATTCAAGGGGCCTTCTTGTGGATCTGTTGGGGAAAAATTCCCTCAATTTTTTTTGCCCAACAGTGTCCATTTCACCTTCATTTTTAAAGTGCATTTTCACTAGGTATAGAATTCAGAGCTAGCAGGGTTTTTTTTTTTTTATTTCTGCACTTATTTTTATTCTGTAGTCTTATATCTTCTTTTGTTTCTTTTGAGAAGTCAGCTGTCAGTTTTCCTTGCTCCTTTGAATGTAATACATCTTCTATTTCTGGCATTCCCATTCATTCTCATGCAGAAGGCTTGTTGCCCCTCTCCCTCCCTGCAAAACTTATTTATCCATTGTTAGAAGCAGATCCTGTCCATAGTTTAAAATTTTAATTTGATAGCATTTTAAAGTAATCATAAATCTCCTTATTCAAAATTGGAGATCTGGCTTTGCAGCAGTGAAGGGCTTTCTTTAGAGGTTTTTCTTTTTCTTTCCTGGAATAAACTATTAGAACAGATAAGAAAGCTGACCGTATGATTCCAGAAAGATCTAGGTCTAAGTTAGCATAAAAACATGTGGTGTTCTATGTATCAAAATGTACCAAAAATATGTATCAAAATAGCTCCAATGTTGAAAAATTGGGAAAGTTTACCAAAGATTCAAGTTATACTATGACTTAGCTTTGCTGAAGATATTGTAATCACCATTATGTGTGTGTGTGCTTGTGTGTGTGTGTACATGTATATGTGTGTTTCGGTGAAGGAAGTGGGAGGAGAATAATGTACTATAAAAACTCTCGTTGGGGGCTCCCTTCATAAAAATTAAAAATTATGCCCTAAAGAGATAGTGAATATTCAATATATTTTGGTTTCACTAATACACATTCTCCATCTATCTGTCTCACGCATGTAGTTAAGAGGCATGCAAATTCATTAAAATCTGTTGTTGTCAGTTACCTTTTATATAAAATATATAGGGTTATACAACAGTTACAGTAGAAGCCATAGAGTAGGCAGATGATTTGCTTAATATCTTTCTAAAGGTTNAACAGTTACAGTAGAAGCCATAGAGTAGGCAGATGATTTGCTTAATATCTTTCTAAAGGTTAAATCTTTTAGTAGTTCTCTCTTAAAAATGTATTAACCAATTACTCCCTAATCCCCTCTCCCTCCCTTGTCCCACCTCTACTAACCACAGCTCTGTTCTCTTCTTCTGAAAGTACAAATACTATTGTGTTTTAATCTTTTAGTAGTTCTCTCTTAAAAATGTATTAACCAATTACTCCCTAATCCCCTCTCCCTCCCTTTTCCCACCTCTACTAACCACAGCTCTGTTCTCTTCTTCTGAAAGTACAAATACTATTGTGTTTATCACTTATTTCTTGGTTTCTTTCTTCCTTTCTTAAGGATGAATACATTTGTATTGATGAATATGCCAGTTATTCTGGTTAGATCATCACATATTGTACACAAATACTGATACTCAACTCCTTACCCCACCAATATGTATTGTATAATCATTATGTTTCAATGAAAAAAATTAATTAAAAAATAAATAAAAATGTATTAGTATGTCTAGTAACCTATCAAATGGAAATGATCAAATTATGGGCAAAAATTTATGTAACAAGGTGACCTTCATAGCTTATTGATAATAAAAATAATATTATAAAGTATTTAAGTATCTAACATGAGATATGAGTAAGCAAATTATGAAGTTTTTACCATAAAATGTTAAAATAAATAATTTGTAAAATATGAGGCAGTTATTATTCCTACTAAAATGTTAAGTGAGAAGTTTAAATTACTCTAATCCTATATACAGTGTGATCTCAATAGGAGGAAAGAGAAAAAAAATAATGTAAGGAGTGGTTATCTTTGGGTTGGGTAATTTTTATTTTTCTCAATGTTTATATTTTAATTTAACTTAAATTGTTTTAATGTAATTCACCAAAATAATCATTCAAAATTATAAAAAAGTAGTTATCATTCACTTTATAGCATTATTTGAAACCTTGTATAGAATATGCTATGGTAACACTTTCAGGTATATCAATGATCCATTTCTTAATGGGTTATGCCTTATGTAATATTGTGGTTTTAAATTTTTTTATTCTTTTGCAGATGCCAACTCTCACCTCCATTAGATGAAGTGGTGAATAAGGAGAGAATTATCTTCCAAGATTCTCACTAGGAGACTTTGACTGTCTTATTAAGGTCAACCCTAAGGGTATATCAACATAAGAAAAGTTAATTAGCTAAAGAACTTAGGCCAAAACATACTCTTAAAAAAATATTGGATGTTGGGGCTGAATGGCCAAGATTATTTGTCAATCTTGATCAAATTTTTCAGCTAGTTGTTCAACCTTTGCTTTTGTCTGCCTTTGAATATACACACAGCTTTGGGCAGTCAAAGGAATCAACCTTGCCATATATTTCTATCTCTCAGCATCTGTGTTTATACTCAATTTGCTCAGATATCATGCCAAAATAACCAGTTCAAGAGTGAACAACATGACCAAGGAATGAAAGAATTGTTTAATATTGTAAAACTTATTAATATAGTACATCCCATAAATTGGGTAAATAACAACCATAAACCACATGATTATCTGAACAGACATGATGAAAAGCTATGTGATCATATTTAGTACCTATTCTGGATGAAAACCACTTAAAAACAAAAAAGGAAATATTCTATTTAACATAACAAAGAATTTCTACTGCAAGCCAATAATCAACATCATGTTTGATGCATGTAAGTAGGTCAAGTTAGTAGGTTAGGTATATTCAAAGAGCCAACTATTATTATTTAACCTTATTTTGAAAGTCCTAGCCAATTAAATAAGACTTGACCTATAAATGCAAGCCATACATATTGTAAAGAAGAAAATAAGGATGTTATAATTATTTTAAATAAGTTGGTATTACTAGGATTTCCAGAAGGAACTATTGAAAATAAAATTAGTAAATGGATTCAGTAACTCAGCTTCCATAAATCTTTATCAATAACCATTAAATAGAATGGATAAACTCTTTCATTCATAATAGTACTGAAAAAAAAAAACTCTAAAGTTTCTAGGAGTAATCTAAATAATAAGCATCCTGTTATAATTTTATGTAGATAATTATAATTCTGAAACTAAAATACATTTATTATATATTGAGGCACAGAAAGTTTCTGGATGATAAAGACAGACATATTAAAAATAGCATGATAACTGTTAGCTTTTATATATTTTAAATAAAAATCTATAGCACCTTAATAATTAAAATAGTACTGTTATAACACTGAAACCTAATCAGAAAAATTAGAAGCACTGAAACAACTCTGCAAGGAATGGATTATACATAGGTATGTTTATAATGAATGTATATGATATTCATAGATAAAATGCTAATGTTTGGTAAATATGGAATCAAAACGAAATGACACAAAAATCAGAGAGAAAGTACTTCAAAATTTGGAAACCTGGTTTAGTTATTTTAAGAAAATATCTAGTTTTATAACCGTCCCATGCTGTATATCAAAATAAATTTAAAGAGGATTAAAAGGTAGTCACTGAAAAATAATAATGTCAAATACTGAATAAAAAATTAAAGCCAAGTCTGATCAAGTCTACAGTAAGAAAATTTCTTGCTTCATGAAACACAATGGAAGAAATTAAAAATTATAGATTTAACTCCTGAAATTCCTCCATATGTATGCATCATTAATGCTAATATATTAAAACAAACTGCCGCAAATGAGCAACAAATTCTTTATTATACAGAGAGTTCACAGAAATAAAGAAGAAAATCACCAAGATCCTAATATAGTGAGAAAAGAACAGGAAGACAATCCATAAAAGGCAAGACAAACATCCCATGAATTAAGCATATAGTATTTGAAATGAGAATATCTATTGTTGTAAAAATGTGTTTAAATGAAAATTAATTCTTTTCTGTTCATTTATTCATCAAAAAAATTATAGAGTGCCTACCTTTTGTCCAGTGTTTTCGAGTAGCTGAAAAGGTATTTAATATGACAAAGTCCCCATCTTTCTTTTTCGAACTTATATTCTGGTGGAAGAAACAAACAATAAGTTAAAAATAAATAATACAACTTATTTCATATTAAGTACATGAAGAAAATAAAACAAAGGAAGGGGTTAGAATGTGAGGGCTTAGAATTGGGACAGTTTCACATGAAATACACCAAGGAATGCCCCTCTGAGGACATGACTTTGGGGTGTCGAGTCAGAGGGAAGATTCAGAAGGACTTGAGCTGGGAATGAAGGTAAAGGCTGAAGGAGGTACAGAGGCCTGTGTGCTTGGGGGAGAGTCAGTGGGAAAGAGCAGTAAAAAAGGAAGCTGGAGAGAAAGGCCAGGGCCAGATCTCTCAGGGCTTGCTCAGGTAATCCCATCTCATTCCAAGGTTGGATGCTGTACAAATCGCAAACTTTTCCAAAAGGAAAAATTGGCAACACTTATAAAAAAGCATAAAATACCTTATATTTAACTGAGTAATCCCATTTATGGAAACAGATTCCAGGAAAATAATTCTCCCCCGTTTCCGACAGGGATCAAATATTTTCATTGTTCCCAAATTTCTCATTCCACCTTCCTGTCCTCAGCCTTCCTCCTGGAGGATGAACTCACTCACTTTGTCTCAGGAAAAAGGAAAAAAAAATGAAGTCTGTCAGGTGCAAACTCCTTAACATCTGCATTCCGACCCAGCATTTTGTTTCCATGACCCTGCTTGCCTCAGCCTTGGAGGGGGAGGTGACCTGCTGCTGGCTAAGGCTACTCTCTCCAGTGAACTCTGACTCTTGTCTCCTTTCTCCTGGAGGAAATGCACATATTATGTATCTCATACAAATATCTCTCCTTGATTATAATCTACTTCCCCTTCTCTGCCAATTCCTTCCCCATGACAATTCGACTCATGAAGAAAATCATCCATTATTGAAAAAATAAAGGAAAAATGTCTCCTTTCCCATTTCTCTCCAGTCCTTCTTAGGCAATTATTCTCAAAAATAATTACCTCCTTTTACTGACTGTGCCTCCTCACTTTCATCACTCTGGAATTTTCCACCATCTTGGTCTTGCTTCCAGTTTTTGCATTGGAAACTTCTCTGGATCTTGCTTCCAGTTTTTGCATTGGGAACTTCTCTGGAAAAATACTATCAATGTCCTTCTTGCCACATTCTTTTTAATATCCAACCTTTTGCTCTGGGTAGGCTTCGGAGATGGAGTCTTGCTTCCAGTTTTTGCATTGGAAACTTCTCTGGAAAAATACGATCAATGTTCTCCTTCTTGCCACATTCTTTTTAATATCCAACCTTTTGCTCTGGGTAGGCTTCGGAGATGGATTAGTTCATACACAGCACATAAAACAACCAAGGAAGCATGACACAGGAATTCTAAATGTTTTAGTTTCCTTCTGTAATGAGGTCTTAAATTACATTACTTTGCACTATCCTTGGTGGAGGTATTAGATGCTGCTTTTGAACTAACACTTGCAATACCTTAGTTTGGATTAATTTCACATATAAATTCTGCAAAAATTAGGAGTCCAGATAATGGGTCAACAAGTAAACAACCCATGATTAGAAAGCAAAGCTCCTCAGAGTAGGGGAACATGATGACTTGCTGATTCCAGAATGGGAAGGTTGAACACCTGGAGTTGTCACTTGATACTGGATATAAGGTGGTACATGTCAAATGACAGAAGGAAGCACATAAAAGAAGACAGGAAAGAGCTGAACACATACTTTTGTGTTTCATAATTTAGTCTAATGATCTGCTTACTAAAAGCTGGAATATATGTGCTTAATATTTTCTTTTGGGGAGACCTGTTTTTGTCCTTGTGTAACTGATGACTCTGTCCTTATGAATCTGATATTGCAAATGGGCTGTTTTATGAAAAGGAAATCCAATTAAAAAAAAAAAAACATTCACCCAGGCAAAAGATGCCACCTTCTATTCATTTCTGGTGCATCTAGTTTCCTAACACTTATAGCCTGCCAAACTGCAGGATAAAGTACATACAGTAAAATTATACAGACTTGCAAAAAGATTTGAATTCAGGGTATTAATAGCAGAAGGAATGTTCTTTTGGGAGTAATCTAAGTGTTGTATTTACCTTTGGTTTGAGAATATTTGCACTGAGGAATTTCAAATGCAAATATTTTAAAAGCATAGCATGTTGGTAGAGAGACACTGTGGGTACTTCTGTTTTGCTTTTAAAAAATTTTTTCTTGACTTTTTATTGGAATCTTAATGAGACCATAATTACGATAGCAAGAGGGAGAAAATACAGCTGTTAAAAGCTTGGTGTTACCATATATATAGTCCCTGCACTAAATAAAAAAATAACAAAAATCCGAAGCCATTCGAGGGAGAAAAAAAGATAATTTAGCGAAGTAACATTTGCACACTTATTTTCTTGGTATGTGTGGATTTTTTAAATGTAAATTTTTGAAATTTGACAGCCATTTTTCCTCTTTTCTTTTCATTTTAATTGGACCGTAATATAAAACACTTTTTTTAAAAAAGGCTCACCTTTGTTTCTAACCCTTCCACACATATCCAACTTCCCTATACCTGTTAAATATTATGATTATGAAATTAAACATCTACAAAGGCCAAAGGTTTAATTATTTTCTGGACAATATCTCTGTGTGGAAGTT
>NW_007732179.1:99770-105296 GCF_000696425.1 Galeopterus variegatus
CGGGAACCGGTCTGTATGTGGGATCCGAACCCTCAGCGGGAGCGCCGCCGCGCTCCCAAGCTCGCGGCACCGGGCCGGCCCTGTGTCTCTTTTTTTTAATAGGTGATATATATACCAATTACAAATGCATATGATTTGGATCTGCTTTTTAATTTCCTATGCACTTTGAGAAGAAACCATGGAGCTGATGTATTGCTCCATCACGAAAAGTCTGTTCCTGAGCACAGCAAGAGCAGCCCAAATCACCAGCCATTGGAAGAAATACAACTCAGGGTACTCAGTAGAGAGGTGAGTTTTTGGACTTCCAGGGGACCCTAGGTATGTGTAAAACTATTAGGCAAAGAAATAAAAAAAAATTATCTAAGGATATTTTTCAGAATCCCAGGGGGACTTAGAGGCTAAACCCAGCTGACTTGAATAAAGCCAGTCTCTGATAAATTCCCATCTATATACTGGAGTTAAAAAGAAAAAAAAATCTATCCTTGAACTGCCAATCATATGTCAGAAATTTCGGGAGGAAGTAGCAAAACCACATTGGTATCTTAAATGTCATACACTATCATTGAAACATTTTGATTCTCATTAATTTCTCCTCTTTATCATGATCTCCAGCATTAAATTTGAATTTTTTCTAGTTACTTGAGTCTTGAGCCCATTGCTATTTTACTTGAACCAATTCAGTTCATCCCTAGAAATACAACCTGGCAAAGAAGAATGAGTTGTCCAACCACTGAAAAGGGGGTTTCATTTTACCTCTGTTTTGTTCGAGTCATTACCCAGCATTTCCCTGAAGGTGCCTGCTATTTCCTCAAGTTTGATTTCCTTCCTCTCAAATTGAAGATCTCAGGAAATAAATGTTAATGAGGAGAGCACTGAAATTCTCCATGCGTCCTATCATGCCCTAAAAGGGAAGGATGTTGTTATTTTGTCTCTCAAACTCTGATCAACATGAGTCTTCACCACAAACCAGCAAAAGAGTAATCTTTCAGGTTCATTATTTCAGAAGACTAAATTTCTTGGCTCTGTGAGTATTGACAATTGTCATTACTTGCAGAGTTTACAAAGCCTTAGTGCTCTTAGTTTGGTGATGGTGTCAGTGAATACTGCAGATAAATGGTGCATGCCTGTGCTAGCTATTGGCATGAAGCTTGTTACCTTGTCACAAATAATGCAGCCCAAGTGCCTTCAAAATGAGTGAAAGTTAGGTCATGTTAGACGGTGGGATCAAATGAAGAGGATAAAAGCCACTTTTCATATAGTTACTAATTGTAGAAAGTGGTAATTATTTCACATTTTTTAATAAATCAATTGCTAACTTTGATGGATGTAGCTTTCATTTTTCACCTATGTCATTGCCATTTTTTTTCAGATTCTGATACACTCCACCCCTTTCTCTGCCCACTCCTACATCGGCTCCTAACAGAGGCTCCTTTTCTCTCCCACTTCCCAAATATTACAACTCACTCACTCACACACACACACACACACACACACACACACACACACACACACACACACAGAACAGCTACTAGGTAAAAGCTATTTAAACCAGCTCCCCTCTTAAAGATTTATAAGTGATCAGACCTTCCTGAAATTGAGATTATAATTACTGCTCTAATATCACCAGGACTATGAGAAATATGGATGTGGGAGGTGATGTCTATGGCTGCCACATGGGGTTATATTATTTTCACTGCCTTGTCTTATTTTATTTTTTACTCTGTCCTGTTTTAATGTGGAAAAAAGCAGCTGGCTACTGCACTTGGGGAGTTATGAGCTAATGAAACAAAAAAGTTACATCACTGATTTCCTGCGTGTGTGGCTGGGGGGGATTATCCTCATCCTCCATTGCAACATTATATAAACATAGGAACAAAAAATACCCAAAGAATCCAAAAGAAGCAGTACCAAGATTAACAGTGTCTCCAGTGGTAACTCTTCCACCAATTCACCCTTTACATCTATTAAATTTTTCTTTTTTAATAGTAAGGTTATTTTTTTCTGATTTCAAAGTAAGATACTCCTATAGTTATTCTAGGGGATATTCTGAGCGGGGGGAACAACATAAAGAGAACAAGGAATCTAGTTAGAATAACTTCAACATCCAGAGATTTTTTTTTTCTTAATTAGGGAGTATGTATTTTCATCACTGTGTGTGTGTTTGTGCACACACTTTAAACAAGAATTTTGATTATACTTGGTACACTTGTATCACATTGATATTTCTTACATTATATTTAATCACCTAACACATATTAGTATGATTCTTACAATCTGATTCTTAATGCCATGTACCTCTGCACAATCATGTATTTAGTCATTCCCCGATTTTTGGACCTTGTTTCCCACACCAACATCTCTGTGGCTGTCACTGTCAGAGACAAAGTCTTTTACAGCCCACTAACACCTGCACACATTGAGTGGGTGATCCACACCCACAGGAAGAATAACACCAGACAGAGATAGAAAAACGTGTAGATTATAATTCATCAAGCTTGCTCTTTAAAGCTTTCCTTGGAAATTCTATCACCTTAATATCTTTGGATTCTTCCTGCCTCTCCAGAACTAAGTCCACATCTCCCTTTCTCAGCTCACTTCTCTTCATTTAGTGTCTTGCCTTCCTGGATCTGCAGCATTTATCAAACTCCAGTGTAACTTGTCCCCAAGTCCCAGTCCCTCCTAGTTAACACTATCCTATTGTGGCTCATGCCCTGGCATGACACCCCACTACAATCAGATAGCTTTTGCCTTATCACTAGCTGTCTTTGTTAACCACCACCCCCCCATGAGCCCCTTTGTGTTAGTCAGCTCAGGCTGCCATAGCAAAATATCATAGATTGAGTGGCTTAAATAACAGACATGTATTCCTCAGAGTTCTGAAGGCTGGGAAGTTCAAGATCAAGGTGTTAGCAGGGCCGTTGTCTGGTGAGGGTTCTCTCCTTAGGTTTTGGAGAGCTGCCTTCTCACTGTGTCCTCACATGGTAGAAAAGAGAGAGAGATTTCTCTCTAACTCTTCTTCTAATGCCACCAATCCTATAGGATTAGCAGTTGACTTTTATGACCTCACTTAGCCTTAATTACCTCCTAAAATCCCTATCTCCAAATACAATCACATGGGGGTAAGAGCTTCAACAATATGAATTTGGATGCGGGGGGGAGAGACTCGATTTATTCCACAGCACCCTTTAAGTAACATCCAGATTTCATCAGTACCTTGCCTATTCCAGATTCCTTCCTAGAGGAAAAACTCATTCCCAAAATGATGATAATCTGAAAGCTGGTCAGAGTTGTAGACCTAGTGCAACTGTGCTGTGCTAATAAGCCACGTTCAATTCCAACAGTATGTATTTTTATAAACATCCAGACAGTCTTCCAGGTGACTGTCTCCCAGCTCATTTCTCTGCCTTAAAAATAGCAGACCTCAGACCTGCTCCTTATTACAAATCCGTCTGGCTCCCAAGTCACAAAACAGCAGCAAATTTTAACTAATCAATGTTTTATGGCCATAATTAAAATATGCACTTACAAATAAAATGTATCACTTAAAATCAAGTCCCAATTCCTCTAAGCTGCATTAATATTTATACAATGATTATTGCAGACAGGCACATTCTTTTACTACTTATTAGAACACACGGTATGCAATAAATTCTTAATTATCATAGAAGTTGAAGGTCATGATTCCTCTGTGTCTCAGCCTTGCCTAGGTTCATTTTTACTCAGATTCTGGTCTTTTTCACCTCCCTGTCTTTCCATCCCCAAGAGAAGCTTTAGAGAGTTATCCTCTGTGAGAAAACTGAACTATGACCTTGACCTATGGGATAAGTGACCTATGGAAAATGAATCACCTTCAGCTAGAGAGAACTGAACAGGAGCTTCCATCTCTTCTGTGAATTCTGAAGCCCAAGTGATGGTAGTTTCTCTCCCCCAAATCCCCCCCATAGTTGTTTCCACCAGACCACCACCATAGTCTATTATTGGCCAATATAAGGCCTGTAATATCTCAATGGAATTTTTGTAGGGGTAAAAATCACATACTTATATAATAGAGGTGGGAATTCATTTACATTGCCATAGCATGAGCTCTAAAGCAGTACAATATTTTAGAAACATTCATTAGCCCAAAAGGAAACATGAAACAGTAAAACCGAACTAACTGTACCAGCTGGCAGGCAACATAGCAGAGCAGCGAGAAGACAACACACTTGGCCAAGTTCATATCCATCTGAGCTTTGAAACTTCACGATCTCAGCCCCTTTTGGAGGCTCAGGTTCCTTTTATACTTGGCAGAATGTTATTTCCTGATGCAGAAAGAGCAAGAAAATTTTGGGGGGGAAGTACTCATAGGGTTCCAACAATATCAAATAACTTCTTACAAAACATTTTGGTGAGCTAACTTGAAAATGTTCTTTTCATAGAGTTATATTCTAGGAAGGGATCTTTGAGATCATCTACTCCAAATCTCTCCTTTTACAGATGAAGGCACTAAAGCAACGTGAACTTAGTTGTCTGTGGTTGATCAATTATATGCTCCAAAAAATATCAGTTGATTGGAAAAATATTATTGTCTCTGTGTAGAATGGATTTACCTACAGATTGTATGTGTGGGTACTTAATAGAAACTGCTGATAATGACAATAATGGAGGTGAGAGAAGGGGCAACCCTGCCAATTATGTGTCATGAATTGAGTGCACAGAAATGTACATCTCCTATATGTCTATAATCTTCTATGGGGGCTCAAATTTCCATCATTAGAATCATCCCATGGAATCAACATTTTTTTTAATCTCTGTGGAAACCTTCTATTACATGCAAATCTTGTATATGTTGAGTGAAGTCTATAATACATCAGCTCATTCTTACATTTATCATAAATTAAATTATCAACACATATAAGAATGAGACAGGACAAGGAGATAATTCGTTGGGAAGTAAAACAAGGGGCCTCAAAGAGGTCAGATATGTATTGCATCTGCCTAAAAATGCAAGATGGTGGTAAAGATGGGACCTACTGGAGAGTTGGGACATTTAAGGACTGTGTGACAAAAATAGGAAGAAGGGATTTGAAAAGAAAATCAGAGATGTCAAATACTGCCTTCTTGGTCATACAGATAGACTCGACAGGGATTATTTGATTCATGGGAAATATTAAACTCTTTTGGAGCAAACAAACATAAATGGCAATCAGTGGTGAATGAAATAGCAATCTATTTAAGGAAAAGAATATAGAATTTGAGGTCAGAGAGACCTGGTTTTAAAGCATATATAGTATCTTTTGTCTACTAACTAACATAGTGTTGAGCAAGCCACAAATTTTAGCATCAGTGTCTTCCTATGTAAAGCAAGAGTGTTACTACTTCTCAGGGGTTGTTAAAAGAATTACATGTGGCTTACAGTAGACATTCAAGACCTAGTAGCTATGAGAAAGAAGGGGAAGTTTTATATTGCTGGAATCTTATGATTGTCGATGAAGCGTCTGCACAATTTCCAGATCCCAGCCAGACTGTACTGTAACATTCTACTCA
>NW_007732179.1:105674-113630 GCF_000696425.1 Galeopterus variegatus
GTCTTCCTATGTAAAGCAAGAGTGTTACTACTTCTCAGGGGTTGTTAAAAGAATTACATGTGGCTTACAGTAGACATTCAAGACCTAGTAGCTATGAGAAAGAAGGGGAAGTTTTATATTGCTGGAATCTTATGATTGTCGATGAAGTGTCCCCAATTTCCAGATCCCAGCCAGACTCTACTGTAACATTCTACTCTCTACCCGTTTCTAAGCCAATATTGCCAGGTTCTTCCTGGTAATGTGGAATCTAAAAGACTCTCCCACTCAGCCAACAAGAACCCCATGAAGGTCACTTAGGAAGACTACTGCAGAATCAGTCGTGCACAATGTCTGGGGGATTTTGGGGGGTAGAATTCAGGAGACCTTCTCTCACTTCATTTCCTGTCTTCTGCCCACATTGCTGTATTTCCTTAACATCAGCAAGGTGCTCGGTACAGAATGTAGAGAAAATAGAGAGTATGGGAATCTGACCCCTGAACTTGCTAGCTCTTTCTCACGAACTTCTGAGTTTTATTTATGTATCAACGTTCCCCTGATATTTACCCCACGTTTACTACTAGAGTACTGTAGTGATGCTCATCGCTCCACCCTGTCAGCTTCGCTCAGCTAAGGTGCCGCCACTGAGAACTTGAAATTCAAATATAGGAACAGAAACACCAAGAGACCAACACCCTGCAGCACCTGGCTTTCAGAAAGGAATTCGTTGGGATGTGCATGCCGCTTTCCAAGAACCCAGAAATTATGCAGAGGAATTTGTGCAATTTCATTGTAGTTTGGCAGATAATGTTGGCAGGAATGTGGTTAAGGACAAAGCCTCACTGACTTCAACAACAACAACAAAATGAACACGAATTTTTTTTAAAAAAATTCTTTACTTGCTCATTTTCTAGCACTCTCATTTTGTAGTCCTGCAAAATGAACATGAATTTTTTTTAAAAAAATTCTTTACTTGCTCATTTTCTAGCACTCTCATTTTGTAGTCCTGAAAATGGTGATCAGATCAATGATTAAAAAAAACATATAATATTTACATTTTACTCAGCAAAGGAAAACATCATAAATTCCCTGAAAACCAAAGCAAATCCCCGCATATATGTTTGAAGTGTCCTAAAGACCCCCGAAGGAATCTTTCTGCACTTGAACATTGTATGTAAGTAGTGTGATTCAGGTATGATACTTAGTGTTGTCGAATACCACTAGAGAACACTTTTAGAATACCATCTTTACCATCTTCCAAGCCCCCCAAATCTACCGTAAGAAATGAAAAATAGCATATGGACATCCTAAGTAGTTATTGGGAACTAGGAAAGGTCTAATTTACATATTACCAGGTTTCCATTCATCCTATTAGAAAAGCCATTTGTTACATGAAATCCATTCAGCATGTTTTGGCAATTCCAGTGATTCCTTCCAAACCCATTGGAGAATCCACAGACCCCAACCCCACGAGAAACCTCACCAGGAACCAACTTAAACTTATTTGTTCTTCTGAGCTTTTACCAGTCACAGGGCTGCTGTCTCAGACCCAGCTTCCATCACTTAATTGAAAACAGTGAGTTTTTCTGTTATTTGAAGATATAGTTATGTCTGTATCCATGCATCTGTCTTTCTCCATATGAAATAACTTTTTGAGAGCAAAACTATTATTTATTGTAAAACTTTAAGATAAACAAGAGCACAAAATTAAGTGATTATTCATAATTTCACTGCCAAAAGATAACTGTATGTATCTAAAAATAGATATTTACAAATTTACAATCAAAATATGCATGTTCTCTACTGATTTTTCTTTTCCTTTTTTTTTTTTTCAAATCACACTCTATGGTGACCGTACATGTCAGTATATGCTTATATCTTCATTTGATTGTCTAGTTTCTTTAGTCTGATGCTTATTTAGACAATTTATTTGGCTGCCGACTTCACCTTTCCCCTTGTTTAATGTCTGGTCTGGCTATTTTCCCTTTGGCTCCAAGCCTGCAGGTTAAGGATAGGTTTTTCCTACAGCCTGAGATTCTCCTATCAGCCAGGTGAGGTGCTATAGTGTCATGTGGCAGCATCCTGACCTTTGTGTGTCTTCCTGTGCAAGCCTTTGCAGAGTTTCTATATGTATCATTGTTTCACATGCATCCCACAGAAGCCCCATGAGTTGGGGAGAGAAGATTCATAATCTTTTACATCTTTCATTTAAAATCTGTTGTGCTTAAACATCATCTTTTAAAGGTAAATTTACAGAGACACAATCACAGAAATTTCCCAAGATCTTGTTTTTGTTTGTTCATTGGCTTTGTTTGCTGTTATTATTGTTTTATTTATTTATTCATTTTTTCAAAATATTTTAACATTTATTTGTACATATTTGTGGGGTACAGCATGTTTTCGATACATGCATGTACTGCATAATGGTTCATGGAGGATAGATAGTGTTGTACCCATTAGTACACCACTTTTCCTCCTCCACCGTGCACCCTCACTTCTGATAACCATTATTCTACTCTCTAAATGTATTAGAATTGTTTTTTTTTTAGATTCCACATATGAGCAACGTCATGCAGTATTTGTCTTTTTGTGCCTGACTTACTTCACTTAACATGATGGTTTCCAGTCCCATTTATGTTGCTGAAAATGATAAGACATCATTTAAAAAAAATAGCTGAGTAGTATTCCATTGAGTTTACATACCACAGTTTTGTTTTGTTTTTTTTAGCCATTCATCCATTGATGGACATTTAGGTCGAGTCCATCTCTTGGCTATTGTGAATAGTGTCACCATGAACATGGTACTACTGCAGGTATTTTTGTCCATTTATTATGATATTAGCTATGGGTTTGTTGTATCTGTCGTTTATTGTTTTGAGATACATGACTTCTATACCTAATTTGTTGAGTGTTTTAATCATGAAGGGGTGTTGTTCAATCTGCAGCTATTGAAATGATCATATGGTTTTTTCCCTTCATTTGTTGATGGGATGTATCATGTTTATTGATTTGAATATGTTTATTGATTGCACATATCATATTTATAGATTTGTGTATGTTGAACCATCCTTGCATCCCTGGGATGAATCTCACTTGATCATAATGTATGGTCTTTTTAATGTGTTGCTGAGTTCTGTTTGCTAGTATTTTGTTGAGGATGTTCACATCTGTGTTCATTAGGGATATTGGTCTGCAGTTTTCTTTTTTGCTGTTATTGTGTCTTTTCCCAGTTTTGGTATGAGGGTAATGCTGGCCTCATTAAAGAAGTTTGGAAGTATTCCCTCCTCTTCAGTTATTTGGAAGAGTTTGAGAAGAATTGGTGTTAGCTCTTTTAATGTTTGGTAGAATTTGGCAGTGGAGCCATCTGGTCCCGGGATTTTCTTTGTTGAAGACTCTTTACTGCTTCAATCTCATTACTCATTATTGGTCTGTTTAGGTTTTATAGTTTTTCAAGATTCACACCTTTGGTGAGTTGTATGTGTCCAGTAATTTATGCATTTCCTCTAGGTTTTCTAGTTTGTTTGCATATAGTTGTTGGTAGTAGTCTCTTATGATCCTTTGAGTTTCTGTGGTATCAATTGTAATGACCCCGTTTTTATTTCTGATTTTTTTTATTTGAATCTTCTGTTTTTTTCTTGTTAGTCTAGCTAAAGGTTTATTTTTTTTAAATCTTTTCAAAAAACCAACTCTTTGTTTCATCGATCTTTTGTGTTGTTTTTTAAATCTCTAATTCATTTATTTCTGCTCTGATATTGTTATTTCTTTCTTACTGATTTCGGGTTTGGTTTTCAAGCTCCTTGAAGTATAATGTTAGGTTGTTTATTTGGAGTCTTCCTTATTTTCTGATGTAGGCATTTATTGGTATAAACTTCCCTGTTAGAACTGCTTTTGCTGTATCCCATAGGTTCTGGTATGTTGTGTTTTATTTTCATTTATCTCCAGGAATGTTTTTGTTTATTTTTTCTCAATTTCCTCTTTGACTTATTCATTGTTTGGGAACATTTTGTTTAATTTCTATGTATTCATAGAGTTTCTAGTGTCTCTTTTGTTGCTGATTTCTAGTTTTATTCTCTTGTAGTTGGATAAGGTAGTTGATATAATTTCTATTTTTTAACTTTTTTAAAGACCTGTTTTGGTCTTTTCTAGAGAATGCTCCATGTGCTGTTGAAAAGAATGTGTATTCTGCAGCTGTTGGATGAAATGTTTTATAAATGTTCATTAAGTCAAGTTGGCCCATAGTAGAAACTAGTTCTGATGTTTCCTGGTTAATTTTCTGTCTGGATGATCTGTCCTTTGCTGAAAGTGGGGTATTAAAGTCCCCCTGTTACTGTGTTGTAGTCTCTCTCTCCTGCTAGGTCCAACAATAATTGCTTTATATAACTGGGTGCTCCAGAGTTGGGTGAATATATATTTAGAATTGTTATATTCCCTTGTTGAATTTATTCCTTTATCATTATATGATGACCTTCCTTATCCTTTTTTACATTCCTTGGCTTAAAGTATAGTTTATTTGATATAAGTATAGCTACTCTTGGTCTTTCTTGGTTTCCATCTGCATGAAATATCTTCTTCCGTCCCTTCACTTTCAGCTGGTGTGTGTCTTTATCAGTTAAGGGTGTTCTTGTAGGCAGCATATTGTCAGTTCTTGTTTTATAATCCATCAAGCCACTCTGTGTCTTTTAATTGGGACATTTAATTTGTTTACATTTAGGATTATTCTTGATACATAGGAACTTGTTACTACCACTTTGCTAAGTTTTTCTTGCTGTTTTGTAGATAGATCATTTTTTCTGGTCTTACTGTCTTCTTTTGTGGTTGAGTGGCTTTCTCTAGCTTGACATTCTGATTTCTTTCTGTTTATTTTTAGTATGTCTCTAAGTTATGGTTACCATGAGGCTTACAAAAAACATGTTATAGTCAAAACAAATTAACTATAAATTTAAAAAGCCAAGCTAACCGTATATTTTTTCATCATTCCCCTCTACTTTTTGAAAGTTTGTTGTTTCAAGTTGCATCTTTTAATACTGCCTGTCTGTTATATGGTTGTTGTATATGTTAGCATCTTGTGAGGTTTGTCCTTTAGTCCTCAAACTAAAGATGTAAGTGGTTTATTCACCACTCTTATGACATTAGAATATTCTGAAGTTGACTGTGAACTTACTTTGCTAATGAGTCATGTACCTTCAGATATTTTCTCGGTGCTCCTCAGCACATCTTCTTTCAGGTTGAAGAACTCCCTTTAGCATTTCTTATAAGGCAAGTCTAGTGTTGATAAGTTTCCTTAGTTTTTGTTTGTCTGGGAATGACTATATTTCTCCTTCATATTTGAAAATTAGTTTTGCTGGATGGAGAATTCTTGGCTGAAAGCCTTTTTCCTTCAGCATCCTGAGTGTTTCAGCCCATTCTCTTCTGGCCTGTAGGATTTCTACTGAGAAATCTGCTGAGAGACGTACTGGGGCTCCATTGAAGATTATGTGTTTCTTTTCTCTTGCTGCTTTTATTATTCTCTCTTTGTCTTTGGTTTTTGATAAGTTGATTAGGATGCACCTTGGGGTGTTCCTCCTTGGTCCGAATTTGATTGGTTAGCTCTAAGCTTCCTGTCCTGGGTGCTGTCATCTTTTTCCATTCTCAGAAATTTTCAGGTACTATTTTCTGAATATATTTTCTAAATCTTTTCCTTTTTCCTCTCCTTTGGGTGTGCCAATTATGCAGAAGTTATTTGGCTTGAGGGAGTCCTATATTTGCTGTATTTCTGTTTCCTTTCTTCTTCTTTTTTCTCTCTGTTCCTCCGATTGGATAATTTTGCGTGTTTTATCTTTGAGTTCACTGATTCTTTCCTTTGTTTGACTAAGTCTGCTGCTGGAGCTTTCTATTGAGTTTTTCAGTTCAGATAATGTATTTTTTTATTTCTTGAATTTCTATTTTTTCATTGATTCTATTCCTTTGTCAAGTTTCTTGTTCTGCTCCTGAATTTTTTTTTCCAGATCTTATTTAATTTTCTATACATATTTTGTTGTGACTCCCTGAGCATCCTTAAAAGGGTTATTGTGAATTTTCTGTCTGACATTGTATAGATCTGCTGTTCTTTGTCCACTGCTGATGCTTTGTTTGGTTCCTTTAGTGGTGTCATATTTCTCTATTCTTTCTCCATCTTTATGTCTTTAGGTTGATGCCTGGGCATTTGAAGAGACTGCTACCTCTTCTAGGTTTTATAGGTTTTCTTTGATTGTGTTAGATCTTTAATGGATAATATCAGAGCTTTATCTCTGGTCTGTGGATTTTCTATTCTGCAATGAATTAATAGTTACCACCACCACTTAGACTCTGCGCTGGAACTAATGTGCTGTCCTGTGGCTAGTTCCCGAGTTGGCAGAACTTCATGTGTACACCAGAACTTGAGCTCTGTGCTTGAGCAAAGTTGCTGCTTTGCTGCTGAATCTCTGGGGAAGGATTTTAGTGCAGATTGTTAATCACTTCTGGGTCTGGGCTGTGTCGGAATCCAAAATGGGACTGAATCTTTCCTGCAGGTTTTGCCCCCTGCAGTTCTATCACCCTGACTGATTTCCACTGAGACCAGCTGCTCACACTGTGCCAAATCTTCTTCTGGAGAGCCAACCTCTCTCTTGCACTCCAGCTGCTTCCTGTGGGACAGGCTGTGTTCATGTCCCTTGTGAGAACTTACCCACCTCTGGGCAGCTCC
The DNA here is from genome assembly GCF_000696425.1 of Galeopterus variegatus. NCBI lineage: Eukaryota > Metazoa > Chordata > Mammalia > Dermoptera > Cynocephalidae > Galeopterus > Galeopterus variegatus. The sequence continues at coordinate 112,351 of NW_007732179.1, forward strand.
CTTCTCCAGTTGGCTGAGGCTATTTGTTCCTATGTGAGCCTAAGGGAACCCTTCCAGTTGTCTTTATGGCCTGTGGGCTGGTGTGGTATGCTCCAAAGCCCTTCTGTCCCCTGCAGACTCCAAACAGTTTTATGCAAAGGGTGCTGCTATGGCTTTTTCTGGCTTTGATCCTTGTACATTAGCTACTTCACATCTCCATATCAGGTTGGCTAAGAAGCAGCCAGCACTTAGAACATTAGGTGCTGTCCCTACATCCTCTCACGGCAGGTCTCTCCAATTCCTCCCCCAGCTCCAGTGGTCCCAGGTTAGCAGTGTTTACTTTTTAATAGTTGTAAATTGGTTACTCGAGGGGAGGAAAGATGCTGCGAATTGTCTATTCTCCCATCTTTTTGACGTCTTCTTGTTTTATTGTAGCTCCAAGAGGAAAGGGAGATGGGCATAGGAAGGACCCCAAGATCTTATTTTGTGAACATGCGTACAGCAATGACATAATGTCATGAATGTGTTATATGTGCATGCACATGCATGTGTGAGAATGTTTTGGTCTAATATAAACTAAATGCAATGTATAATCTTAGATTGGATCCAGGACTAGGAAAAACTAGTATAAGGATTTTAGTGGGACAATTGATGACATGTGAATGAGCTTTGTGCATAACAATATTGATAGTAAACAATAAAACTCTGATATTGGCCGTTGTTCTGAAATTATGCAAGTGAAGGTTCTTATCATTAGGAAATACACACTTAAGAATTTAGAGGTAGGGCCAGCCCTGTGGCGCACTCAGTAGAGTGTGGTGCTGGGAGCACAGCACCGCTCCCGCTGCGGGTTCGGATCCTATATAGGAATGGCCGGTGCGCTCACTGGCTGAGCGCAGTGCGGGCGACACCCAGCCAAGGGTTGCGATCCCCTTACCGGTCATGAAAAAGACAAAAAAAAAAAAAAAGAATTTAGAGGTAAAGGGACAAGATTTCTATAACTTACTCTCAAATGGTTTAAAAAATAAAAATTAGATAGATTGAACATGTACAGTATATGTGGTTAACAACTAGTGTATTTGGGTAAAAAAGAATATAGGATCTTTTTCCTTGAAGATTTTCTACGAGTTTAAATTATTTCAAAATGAAAATTAAAAATTAAATGGAAACACCCTAATTAATTGAAATGGAAAATGAAACAAAACAAAAATGAGACAGAGAAAGAGAATGTTTTTGTCTAATATTCCTTTTTTGCCCCTTACAGTTATGCTAAGCATATTATCTTAGGGTAAAAATCCTTC
>NW_007732179.1:114630-136442 GCF_000696425.1 Galeopterus variegatus
TATTATTGTTTTATTTATTTATTCATTTTTTCAAAATATTTTAACATTTATTTGTACATATTTGTGGGGTACAGCATGTTTTCGATACATGCATGTACTGCACAATGGTTCATGGAGGATAGATAGTTTTGTACCCATTAGTACACCACTTTTCCTCCTCTACCGTGCACCCTCACTTCTGATAACCATTATTCTACTCTCTACATGTATTAAAATTGTTTTCTTTTTTTAGATTCCACATATGAGCAATGACATGCAGTATTTGTCTTTTTGTGCCTGACTTACTTCACTTAACATGATGGTTTCCAGTCCCATTTATGTTGCTGCAAATGATAAGACATCATTTAAAAAAAATAGCTGAGTAGTATTCCATTGAGTTTACATACCACAGTTTTGTTTTGTTTTTTTTAGCCATTCATCCATTGATGGACATTTAGGTCGAGTCCATCTCTTGGCTATTGTGAATAGTGTCACCATGAACATGGTACTACTGCAGGTATTTTTGTCCATTTATTATGATATTAGCTATGGGTTTGTTGTATCTGTCGTTTATTGTTTTGAGATACATGACTTCTATACCTAATTTGTTGAGTGTTTTAATCATGAAGGGGTGTTGTTCAATCTGCAGCTATTGAAATGATCATATGGTTTTTTCCCTTCATTTGTTGATGGGATGTATCATGTTTATTGATTTGAATATGTTTATTGATTGCACATATCATATTTATAGATTTGTGTATGTTGAACCATCCTTGCATCCCTGGGATGAATCTCACTTGATCATAATGTATGGTCTTTTTAATGTGTTGCTGAGTTCTGTTTGCTAGTATTTTGTTGAGGATGTTCACATCTGTGTTCATTAGGGATATTGGTCTGCAGTTTTCTTTTTTGCTGTTATTGTGTCTTTTCCCAGTTTTGGTATGAGGGTAATGCTGGCCTCATTAAAGAAGTTTGGAAGTATTCCCTCCTCTTCAGTTATTTGGAAGAGTTTGAGAAGAATTGGTGTTAGCTCTTTTAATGTTTGGTAGAATTTGGCAGTGGAGCCATCTGGTCCCGGGATTTTCTTTGTTGAAGACTCTTTACTGCTTCAATCTCATTACTCATTATTGGTCTGTTTAGGTTTTATAGTTTTTCAAGATTCACACCTTTGGTGAGTTGTATGTGTCCAGTAATTTATGCATTTCCTCTAGGTTTTCTAGTTTGTTTGCATATAGTTGTTGGTAGTAGTCTCTTATGATCCTTTGAGTTTCTGTGGTATCAATTGTAATGACCCCGTTTTTATTTCTGATTTTTTTTATTTGAATCTTCTGTTTTTTTCTTGTTAGTCTAGCTAAAGGTTTATTTTTTTTAAATCTTTTCAAAAAACCAACTCTTTGTTTCATCGATCTTTTGTGTTGTTTTTTAAATCTCTAATTCATTTATTTCTGCTCTGATATTGTTATTTCTTTCTTACTGAGTTCGCCTGTTACTGTGTTGTAGTCTCTCTCTCCTGCTAGGTCCAACAATAATTGCTTTATATAACTGGGTGCTCCAGAGTTGGGTGAATATATATTTAGAATTGTTATATTCCCTTGTTGAATTTATTCCTTTATCATTATATGATGACCTTCCTTATCCTTTTTTACATTCCTTGGCTTAAAGTATAGTTTATTTGATATAAGTATAGCTACTCTTGGTCTTTCTTGGTTTCCATCTGCATGAAATATCTTCTTCCGTCCCTTCACTTTCAGCTGGTGTGTGTCTTTATCAGTTAAGGGTGTTCTTGTAGGCAGCATATTGTCAGTTCTTGTTTTATAATCCATCAAGCCACTCTGTGTCTTTTAATTGGGACATTTAATTTGTTTACATTTAGGATTATTCTTGATACATAGGAACTTGTTACTACCACTTTGCTAAGTTTTTCTTGCTGTTTTGTAGATAGATCATTTTTTCTGGTCTTACTGTCTTCTTTTGTGGTTGAGTGGCTTTCTCTAGCTTGACATTCTGATTTCTTTCTGTTTATTTTTAGTATGTCTCTAAGTTATGGTTACCATGAGGCTTACAAAAAACATGTTATAGTCAAAACAAATTAACTATAAATTTAAAAAGCCAAGCTAACCGTATATTTTTTCATCATTCCCCTCTACTTTTTGAAAGTTTGTTGTTTCAAGTTGCATCTTTTAATACTGCCTGTCTGTTATATGGTTGTTGTATATGTTAGCATCTTGTGAGGTTTGTCCTTTAGTCCTCAAACTAAAGATGTAAGTGGTTTATTCACCACTCTTATGACATTAGAATATTCTGAAGTTGACTGTGAACTTACTTTGCTAATGAGTCATGTACCTTCAGATATTTTCTCGGTGCTCCTCAGCACATCTTCTTTCAGGTTGAAGAACTCCCTTTAGCATTTCTTATAAGGCAAGTCTAGTGTTGATAAGTTTCCTTAGTTTTTGTTTGTCTGGGAATGACTATATTTCTCCTTCATATTTGAAAATTAGTTTTGCTGGATGGAGAATTCTTGGCTGAAAGCCTTTTTCCTTCAGCATCCTGAGTGTTTCAGCCCATTCTCTTCTGGCCTGTAGGATTTCTACTGAGAAATCTGCTGAGAGACGTACTGGGGCTCCATTGAAGATTATGTGTTTCTTTTCTCTTGCTGCTTTTATTATTCTCTCTTTGTCTTTGGTTTTTGATAATTTGATTAGGATGCGCCTTGGGGTGTTCCTCCTTGGTCCGAATTTGATTGGTTAGCTCTAAGCTTCCTGTCCTGGGTGCTGTCATCTTTTTCCATTCTCAGAAATTTTCAGGTACTATTTTCTGAATATATTTTCTAAATCTTTTCCTTTTTCCTCTCCTTTGGGTGTGCCAATTATGCAGAAGTTATTTGGCTTGAGGGAGTCCTATATTTGCTGTATTTCTGTTTCCTTTTTTCTTCTTTTTTCTCTCTGTTCCTCCGATTGGATAATTTTGCGTGTTTTATCTTTGAGTTCACTGATTCTTTCCTTTGTTTGACTAAGTCTGCTGCTGGAGCTTTCTATTGAGTTTTTCAGTTCAGATAATGTATTTTTTTATTTCTTGAATTTCTATTTTTTCATTGATTCTATTCCTTTGTCAAGTTTCTTGTTCTGCTCCTGAATTTTTTTTCAGATATCATTTAATTTTCTTTCTGTATCCAGATCTTATTTAATTTTCTATACATATTTTGTTGTGACTCCCTGAGCATCCTTAAAAGGGTTATTGTGAATTTTCTGTCTGACATTGTATAGATCTGCTGTTCTTTGTCCACTGCTGATGCTTTGTTTGGTTCCTTTAGTGGTGTCATATTTCTCTATTCTTTCTCCATCTTTATGTCTTTAGGTTGATGCCTGGGCATTTGAAGAGACTGCTACCTCTTCTAGGTTTTATAGGTTTTCTTTGATTGTGTTAGATCTTTAATGGATAATATCAGAGCTTTATCTCTGGTCTGTGGATTTTCTATTCTGCAATGAATTAATAGTTACCACCACCACTTAGACTCTGCGCTGGAACTAATGTGCTGTCCTGTGGCTAGTTCCCGAGTTGGCAGAACTTCATGTGTACACCAGAACTTGAGCTCTGTGCTTGAGCAAAGTTGCTGCTTTGCTGCTGAATCTCTGGGGAAGGATTTTAGTGCAGATTGTTAATCACTTCTGGGTCTGGGCTGTGTCGGAATCCAAAATGGGACTGAATCTTTCCTGCAGGTTTTGCCCCCTGCAGTTCTATCACCCTGACTGATTTCCACTGAGACCAGCTGCTCACACTGTGCCAAATCTTCTTCTGGAGAGCCAACCTCTCTCTTGCACTCCAGCTGCTTCCTGTGGGACAGGCTGTGTTCATGTCCCTTGTGAGAACTTACCCACCTCTGGGCAGCTCCCTTCTCCAGTTGGCTGAGGCTATTTGTTCCTATGTGAGCCTAAGGGAACCCTTCCAGTTGTCTTTATGGCCTGTGGGCTGGTGTGGTATGCTCCAAAGCCCTTCTGTCCCCTGCAGACTCCAAACAGTTTTATGCAAAGGGTGCTGCTATGGCTTTTTCTGGCTTTGATCCTTGTACATTAGCTACTTCACATCTCCATATCAGGTTGGCTAAGAAGCAGCCAGCACTTAGAACATTAGGTGCTGTCCCTACATCCTCTCACGGCAGGTCTCTCCAATTCCTCCCCCAGCTCCAGTGGTCCCAGGTTAGCAGTGTTTACTTTTTAATAGTTGTAAATTGGTTACTCGAGGGGAGGAAAGATGCTGCGAATTGTCTATTCTCCCATCTTTTTGACGTCTTCTTGTTTTATTGTAGCTCCAAGAGGAAAGGGAGATGGGCATAGGAAGGACCCCAAGATCTTATTTTGTGAACATGCGTACAGCAATGACATAATGTCATGAATGTGTTATATGTGCATGCACATGCATGTGTGAGAATGTTTTGGTCTAATATAAACTAAATGCAATGTATAATCTTAGATTGGATCCAGGACTAGGAAAAACTAGTATAAGGATTTTAGTGGGACAATTGATGACATGTGAATGAGCTTTGTGCATAACAATATTGATAGTAAACAATAAAACTCTGATATTGGCCGTTGTTCTGAAATTATGCAAGTGAAGGTTCTTATCATTAGGAAATACACACTTAAGAATTTAGAGGTAGGGCCAGCCCTGTGGCGCACTCGGTAGAGTGTGCTGCTGGGAGCACAGCACCGCTCCCGCTGCGGGTTCGGATCCTATATAGGAATGGCCGGTGCGCTCACTGGCTGAGCGCAGTGTCGTATAACTTCGTATAATGTATGCTATACGAAGTTATTACGAGTGTTTTATATTTAGCAGGTATTCAATAAACATTACAAAATATTTATTTTTTATTCTGATAAGAACCAGAATGATTTTCTTTTAAGTAATGTTAACCTCTTAATTTTTTCTGCTCTCACTGTGGCCTACTTCTTGTGGTTGTGTTGGCCAGACCCTTTCAATCCTTTGCATCATTCCCTGCCTGAGCCAAGACGACACATGGAAGAATTCCAGTACCACTGCGAGAGGTAAAGGGACAAGATTTCTATAACTTACTCTCAAATGGTTTAAAAAATAAAAATTAGATAGATTGAACATGTACAGTATATGTGGTTAACAACTAGTGTATTTGGGTAAAAAAGAATATAGGATCTTTTTCCTTGAAGATTTTCTACGAGTTTAAATTATTTCAAAATGAAAATTAAAAATTAAATGGAAACACCCTAATTAATTGAAATGGAAAATGAAACAAAACAAAAATGAGACAGAGAAAGAGAATGTTTTTGTCTAATATTCCTTTTTTGCCCCTTACAGTTATGCTAAGCATATTATCTTAGGGTAAAAATCCTTCAGAAATCACCAAATGCAGTTTTTCTCATTTTTTTCTTTCTTTCTTTTTTTTTTTTTTTTTACATCAAAATCAGTTACCTTGTCTAAGACAAAACAACATGTTTTCACTTCCTGTCCAGACTATAGGGCCTTAATCGCTGTTGGTGGGAAATGTATGAAATCTGTTGCTTGAGATCTCCTACGCCAGAATTTATACCAACATTTACTGGAAAGATAATGAGCAAGCTTTTAATTTATTTTAACTGAAACAAAAGAGGATGAGAAGTTCAATTCAGATTCCAGACATCATAAAATCTATTCTAACAACAAATCGTGGCTAGGTTAAAACATAAACACACACGCACACACACACACATGCACCCCACCTTTAAACCCAAGATTACAGACAGTTTCACTTTTGTTAAAGCTGATACTGTGCACGCAGTTTATGGTTTTCAGTAACACAGCAACATTTGCTCTATGTGTAATAACAGCATCTAAAATGACATAATAAAAAAAGAATTATCTGCGATTAGAAGTGAACTGTTAAAACTACTCTCTGGTTGGTGCCAAAAATCAAGGGAGTTTATTATTTCAGTAGCTGCAGTGAAAAACCCCTCTGGGTACCTAAGAAACCTACTCCCTTGAGCTTTCCACCCATCCTCCTCACTGACATGGTAATAGGCTTTGTTAAATTCAAAGACAGTTACGTCAGCAATGTGTGCCTCTTGTGGGTTTTCCGGGCCTATAAAGCACAAAAATTATACCCAAATATCGTCCTGAAAAATTAGTAAGCTATAGGGTTTGTGTTATTTTAGCAAAGCTTTACTGGAGTGAAAGAAACCTAGGGACTTTAAATCGCAGTGGTCTCTTTGCTAATTTATGATTTTCTTTTACAGTGGGCTGATTCTGATACATTAATACTGGTTTTGTTGTTGTTGTTGTGTTGGGTTTTTTTGGCTGACTCCGATATGTTACTATGGGTTTTTTGTTGTTGCTGTGTTGTTGCTATTGTTTTTGCTTCATTATTACATTATTTTTATTATTTTTGCCTTGTTTTGTTTTGTTTGACCCCCAAAGAAATTTTCGGCAGGTGCTAATCAATGTTTCATGTCTAGTGCCTTCATAAGACTCTATTCCTTGTTTTTGTTTAGAATCGAGTCATTAAATAAAAATCTAAAATTATCTTCCCTTTTTAGAAACTTCCAGGAATTTTCCTGAAAATAAATTATAATGTCCTTTGTTACAAGTAGCAACTTCCTGATAGTTATTGTATCCATGTAATTCCATACATCAAATGTAGTACAGTGTTGCATGGAAGACACAGCTTTAGCTGAGCCAGGAAGGAAACACGGAAGGCAGTGATACTACTAATGGTTATTAGAATCAACTCCTGCGTTGATTTAATGGAGAAAAGCACTAAATGTGGAGTCCAAACACTAAATGTGGAGTCCAAACACTTGGATTCAAGACCAGATCTGTACTTAACAGCTCTGAAATCTGTGGCCAAATTTCTAAGCCTTATTTCCTTCATTGGAGTAATCCAAAGGATCATACTTGTATTAACTAACTCACAGTGGTGTTTGGAGAAACAAAGCATAACAAACAAATAAGGTAACATGTTCAAAGGTTCTATAAAATATAAAGCTCTCTTCCGAGAGCAATGGTTCCTATTACACTTAGAGATCCTTAAGTAGGGGGTCTGGAGACCAGCCTAACTGCAACACATAAATTTGATGTGTATTGCTATTAGCTCTTAGCATTCATATTTACGTGCTGGCAGCTGCAGGGAGTTAGACTTCAAAGTTTTTCATAATATTATTTATCAAGCAGGAAGATAATTATGATTAGCAATTGGGAAACATAATTGTTAATGAAATTATGTTGATTTTAGACTACTTATACGTTAATATGACATTTTCCACTAGACCATCACATATTTTTCCAAACTTCTGATATTTAATGTTCATTTTTTAATTCCTACAAACTTTAGTAAGGGGCTCCAAAGGTCAAAATTCAAGGGGGAAAAGGAGGTTTTGTTGAATAAAGCTATTTACGTAGTTAATCATAAGCTAAAACCCAGGAGAAATGCAAATCACCTTGTTTCCAGAGAGGGAACAGTAGTATAGTCTTTGGCCCCCGTTCACACCCTAGAGATAAACAAAAGACTTGACTTTTTTCCCTTGGACTTCTTTTGTGTATGTGATCTTACTTGGTTTCAGTTTTCAAGTTTATAGAAATAATCTTCTGGGTGAACCAAGGTCAAAACAGCAACCTGGGGTTTAACTGCTGATCAAGCAAACAGGATGTCCAAATATTTCCCCACAGCAATAAACCATCAGTTAATGGTGTCATTCCCACCCATAATGGCCTCTTGGACCAATGGGAAATGTACCTTCATTTTCTGGCCATGTGTAGAAACATCCATTTTAAACACTATATAAAACTGATCACATCAGGATTTCTAGCTCCATCCAAGGAAGGAAAAAAAACCAGTCACTTGCAGGCTCAGTATCTTCTCAGCTGCCTTTCTCACTCCCTCTTTTACTCCACTGTTACCTGATCTGGGTGGCTGCTTTATGTGTGAAAGTCAATGGGGCGTATTGGAGAAGAACGCTAGGCTAGAATTTGGAAGATCTTGATTCTCATCCAATATTTTGCTGCTATGTGATATTAAAGTCACTTCAAAATAACAGGTAAAATCCAAAGAGTTTTGATCTGAATTCTGAACATCATTTTTATAAACCCCCACCTCCACTTGAAAAAGGCTTTGCTGTAGGCTATAAGAGGTATATCTTCAAAATAAACCATGATGAGGACAGAGGGAAAGTGAAAAGACAACAGGAAATAAAGGTCTTTAGGGGATAGATAAAATCTTAGTGAGTGTGTGTTAAGAAACATTTAAGAAATATGCAAACAGTCCTTTACAGGTGAACACCCCACAACGGTTTGCTAATGCCTGAACAATATCATTCACCTAATAATCTTCCAGGGTCGTTTCATCAAAATTATGTCAGGTTCACGCTAGATCACAAACGTGAAGCTTTTCTTTTTGGGTTATTATGTAACTTCCCTTTAACCATTCTATTCCTCCACAGCTGATAAAACTATTACTTAACTTGTATTCTAAGGAAACTCAAGAAACACAGCTGACTGAGTATATTGCCAATGTGAGTAATCTGAGTATATTGCCAATCTGCAGCTGATCGTCTGTTCCTTCAACCTTCTACAATCACATTGTTTATAGTGACTGTCCTCAATGCAGTGTGTATTTTCAAATGCCTAATACTGTTTCTTGCAGTTGACCATCTACTCCAGTGGCTCTGTTTATTAATTTAACATTTTATTCAGTATCACACTCTTCATGACTGCTTTGAATTTTCTCACATTCTTTTAAGTCCCTAATGTCATCATTTTTCCATCATTCACAGCTTAAAATCTCCTCTACTGCTACATTCAGGTTCAAGTGTCTGGCCTGAGCCTTCTAGTTTTACCCATTTTCAATTTGCAAAATATCCACTTCCCTAATTCAATATTTTACTGACTCTTTACACAAACGTTTCTTCTTTTCTGTTCTTCCGCAAAATATCCACTTCCCTAATTCAATATTTTACTGACTCTTTACACAAACGTTTCTTCTTTTCTGTTCTTCCGCAAAATATCCACTTCCCTAATTCAATATTTTACTGACTCTTTACACAAACGTTTCTTCTTTTCTGTTCTTTCTCCCCCTTTTAAGCATTTTCTATTACAAAATATTGAAATGCACTGATAAAAAATACTATGTCCTTTCTTTTTGTCCTCTCTTCTATTTAACTCAATCAAACCCTAGCATTTCAAGTTAGTTTTAAATCCAGCTTTTACAATGGTAAATAATAGAGGGCCTCCCCTTTTTAAGTATTTTCTGTTATGAAATATTGAAATGCACTGATACAAAATTCTATGTCCTCTCTTCTATTTAACTCAGTCAAACCCTAGCATTTCAAGTTAGTTTTAAATCCAGCTTTTACAATGGTAAATAATAGAGGGAGATTAGGTGTTCTCTGACTTTCTTCCCAACCATTTCTCTGTTTCTCAGTCCAGGGGTAATCACTGTCCTGAATTTGGTACAATTATCCCTATACATGGTTTTATAACTTCTCTACATATGTATTTGTCCATGAAAAACATACAGTGTGATATGGAGAAAAATAGCTCCCAAAGATGTTCATGTCCCAATCTTCAGGACCTTTGAATATGTTATCCTATATATTATTTTTTAAAAAGGGATATAGCAGGTGTAATGAAGGTTAAGGATTTTGAGGAGGGGAGATTATCATAGATTATATGGGTTGGCCCAATCCAGAAACACAGGTCCTTTAAAGTGGAAAAGGAAAGCAGAAGACTGAATCAGAAAGATATGGCTCGAGAAGGACCCAACCTGCCACCATTGGCTTGGAAGATAGTAAATAATGTCCACGGGCCAAGGAAGGAGGTGGCGTCTAGGAGCTGACAATGGCCCTCAGTGTATAGCTAACCAGAAAACAGGGACCTTAGTCTTATAACCTCAAGGACCAGAATGCTACTAACAACCAAAATGAATGAGAAAATAGTTTCTCCACTTCAGAAGTAAACACAGTCTACCAACACCCTGATTTTAGTTAGGTGAGACCTAGACTGGACTACTGGACTTACAAAACTAAAATGATTAATTTGTTTTGTTTTAAGCACTACATTTGCAGTAATTTGTGATGGCAGCACAGAAAATGAGTACATACAGTATTGTTTTGTGTTTTAGTGCTATAAAAATGTATGCATCCTTTTGCTTATTTTTAAACTCATAATTTTTTTTTATTAACCCATGTTGATATATGTTGCCTGTAGCTCTAATTCGTTCATTGCATGTTCTACGATGTTTTGCAAATATTCCACACTTTACTCATTATCCTCTTTATCGATACTTAAGAGGGTTTTTTTCTGTTCGATTTTTTACTATTAGTAATTTGAAATAAACTTTTAAAATATATTTCCTCTTGTATGCTTATACATGATTTTCTCCTAATTATATATTTACAAGTAGAAGTGCTGGGTCAGAGTCTAGGTAGGATATCAGCTTCACTGATTATGCTACATTGCTCTCCAAAGTGATTGCACCAACTTATGTTCCCGCTGCTGGTGGATGAGAGTTCACGTTAGTTTTCCTCTTTGCCATCACTTGATATTTTTCGGACTTCTTAATTATTGACAATCTGAAGAACATGAAAAGGAATCTCCTTATAGTTTCTCCTTGTACTTTCATTTGCAATTCTCTGATTACTAGTGAAATTAAGGTAACAAGATTTTGGGGTTCCTTTTCAGTGAATGTCTTGTTCACATGCTCGTTTTTCTATTGGGTTATTTTCCATTTTCGAATTGATTTGTAGTTATTTATAAATTCTAGATATTAATTCATTGTTATCTGTAACTTCTCATTTTATGAATATTCTCTTCATTTTGTTAATGATATTTTTCTTGAAGTTATGTTTTATGTTTAAATAGTTAAATCTTCAATAGTTTTAAATGACGATTCGTGTTTATTTTTTTTTTTCTTGTTTAAGAGATTCTTCTCTAACCTGAGATCACAGACATTCTCTTCTGATCAAAAAAAGAAAAAAATTGTTTGACACATGTAAGGCTTTTATCTATGTGAAGGTGATTGTTGTATTATATGAAGTACTATATACATATTTTTTCCCAAATCAATAACCCAGGAACCTAGCACCACTTACTAGTTTGTTTATTTCTTCCACCAATTTTAACGCCAACTCTGTAACACATCAAGTTTTCAGATATGTGTGGATTCACTGGTTCATTTGTTTTTACTCCTGTGCAAATATTAGTCTTACTTACTATAGTAATAGAATGTCTTGATATCTGTAGTTTGCTTCCACTTTGCTATTCTTTTTCAAAATTGTCTTTGCTATTTTTGGCTCTTTGATGTTCCACATGTATTCTAGGAACTGCTTGTGAAGTTGCATGATAAAATATGCTGGTATTTTAATTGTAATTGCAATTAATTCATTAGGTAATTTGAAGAAAATCCATAATTTTAGTACATTATTATTGAGTTTTTCCATCCATGAACATGGAATATTTTGCCATTTAGTTAACACTTATTTTACCACATTTATTCCTAGATACACTATACATTTATTTCCTCAATGTTTATTGCAGATGTATAGAAATGCTAATGATTTATGTATGTTGAGAATTCACCTGGCAATCTTCCTGAATTCTTATAAATTCCAACACTGTGTAGAATATATGCAATTTTTCTAGTAGACAATTATATCAAATGCTAATAACAAGTTTTGTAATTCTTATGCCATTTTATTTTTAAATTCATTGCTTTGTTTTGAACCACTAATTCAATATTGACCAGAAGAAGTACCAACAGAGATTGTTGTTATGTTCTTGAATTAAAATTAACAATATTTGTTGTTGTACAATTCTTAAATATATGATTATTTTTCCATTGTCCATGCAAAAGGTACACAAGTTACATATATCCATGCCTTGAAATGTGGTAAAATTTGCCTGCAAAACTATCTGGACCACTTTTATTTGGAAGGAATGGGAGTGCTGGTGAATACCTTTGTTTACTAATTTATTTTTCTAATTTAATGTTAAACTATGCATGCCTCTACTTTTATAAATCCATCTGTAACATGTTTTCTTCTAAAAATTATCTGCTCCATCCAAGCTTTCAATCATACAGCCATCATCTTTTTCATTGTGTTCTTTTACAGTTTTTAAAACATCTCTAATGCATCTTTAATAAATCCACCATATGCTGCAAATATAAGCATTTTATTTGGGGGGTCCATCTTTCTCACTAATGCTATTCATTACTTTAAATCAACATTTCATGTGGACTTCTCTCTTGAGCCCCTGTGCAGTGTTTTTAATTACTTCACAAACATATTCCACCTATCTAGGTTTCTATTACCTGAACACGACATGTCTAACATTAAACTCGTTATCTCTACCACCACCCCAGGAGTTCCTCCTCATGAGCCATGTCACCAATCATGGTAGGACAGTTCTTGTAGTCAATTCAGACTCAATATTATAGTTCACTTTCTAATTTTTTTTTTACCCAGTGTCCAGAATTATAGAATCATTACTGTGTCTCGCATCTTTGTCTGTTTCTCTCCATTCCTGTTCTACAACCCTAAAATAGCATTTCAGCACCTCATTTCTGAACTACTTGGTAGCCTTTAAATTTACCTTACTTTTTCCGTACATTCCCCTTTTCTAACGCATGCTTCTCATCACCCCTGCATTAATCTTGTACGTGTTTGTAAATATAAAAACTTTTTTAGAATTATAGGATATCATATGGTCCACAGAATGCATGTAGGATAGATAGAAAAGGTGTCACCAGTTCCATCTGTTTATATGTAGAGCTGAGGATTCAGATTTCTCTTAACTTTATCTAAAAGAAGTCAAAATCGATCAGTGCTGAGTTTATGGCTCGTCATAAGACAGAATCCCAATTTTCCATTTGAAATTATAAGTTATCTGTGGCAGGAGCTGTAATATCTCACACAATCCTAAACTCTGTGTTTTGGTGTAGAAGGTGGTCAACAAATGCTGAGCTATTTTTTTTGACAGAGAAATATATAGAAGTGATGTATTGTTGATTCGGAAAGCCAAGTTTTGTGTTTCTGTTACATTACTTCATGGAAAACATTCCATATCCTGAACAAACTGTTCTTATGCCTATTAGTCATGAAAAAATATATGTCTACCCCAAAAGTTAACATAGAGTTAACCTGAAGAACTTCAGCAGCAGTAATTTTAATAAGAAAATAAATAAAAAGTAAAGAGATTCAATCTTGTCTATGCCTGCTGTTTTATTCTGAAAAGAGATGAAAGAAAAATAATAAAAACACCTACTCTTGGTGAATTTACTCTCACTCCCCCTGACACATTTTTAATTGGTTCCATGATTTATATAGTGTGTTTTACACTTTTTTTTCTACCCACTCACAATATTACAAATATTAATCATTTTTCCATGGTCCATTATAGGGATTAAAGCCTAGTCCTGTGTATGTTTATGAGTAACATGACATCAATTAGAAATAGGCTCTACTCTGTTTCCTCCCACATCCACCCCTAACTGTTCATCCAGCATATTCTGATCTCTAAGGGAAAGAAACTAAATTATCTCAGTAAAGAGCTATGCAGAAACAAAAAAAAAACAAAATTAAAAGAAAAGAAAAAAATCCTTTTTGGAAATACCAAATCATGTGAAAATCTCCCAGAGAGTGAAAATGTTTCCATGCATGGGCTCCAGTTCAGGATATCAGAGGGTAATCTTCATACCCAAGTTACTGAAATCAAGAAAAACAACAGCTAAGAAGTTACTGATGTAGGCGAAAGAGCCAGTAGATGCTGGCACAGCCAGTGCTGCATGTGGGTTATGTTGTGGTCTTGAGGTCAAAGATACTGACTGTAACTAAGCTCCTCTAAGTTCAAACACTTGCTCTATTCTTATTTTAAATGTATCCAGAATGGCATCTCTCAACTAGGGTAGTCTAGTTGAATTAATGAATTAATTGCAAAAAAGTCTAGGGTGCTTTTCTAGACTAACTCTAGAAGGAGCATGACTGAGACAAAGGAAACAGATGAATGAAGCTGTAAAGCAAGTGGGTGTGCGCCATGTTAAAAGATTGCTTATGTTCTTTCTTACTTAGATAAGGAAAAGACCCCTATGATTTCCCTCAGCTTCTCAGCCAGATATTTAAATGGTATATTTTTTCCTTCAGTAGGATCAGAACTATCCGGGATGCAGAACCATCCCAGACATGAGTATATGAACCAGCATCTTACATGTTAGTGGGGCAGAGGTTTTCAGGGAATCATATTTGTAACAATCCGTATCAGTCAGGATAAACTAGGTTATTCTGCAATAATAAACAATTCCAACACTCATGGGTGAATACAGTGAGAATGTATTTTTTGCTCGTTTTAAATATCGTATGGCAAAATGTTTGGCAGGGGAATTTGTACATTACAGCTAAACAGAGACATAGATTAAAGACAGCTCCCTCTCAACCTGTGCATCTAGGATCACCCAGGCAGGGGAAGAAATTATAGCATGCCTAGTTCCTAAAGCTTCTGCCCAGAAGTAATACACATCACATTTATTCCCATTTCATGGGTTAAATTCAAAAGGGGCAAGGACGTGCAATCCTATCACATGCTGAGAAAGAACTGTAATAAGTGTGAGCACATCTAATGACCTCATTCCACTTCATGAAAATTGTCTAAATCATATCCTTCATTATGATCCTTACCCAAAATATAAATACTGACTGTGTACAGAAACCATTTTAGACAGAACAGACAGAAAAGAGGATGAATGTGAATATTAAATACCACAAAAGTATCTCCTAGAGCAATTCAGGAAACAGAAGCCTGGATAATGTCCAATTATATTTGAATTAGTCTTTGCCTGGGCCTTCATTCTTCTTTCCTTTTCAATCAATCAACAAACCTCTTCCTGGTCTATACGCTTGATGTTTTCTTCCTCATGTTTTAAAAATATTTCACTTTCAGTCTCCTACGGTTACACTATGAATTCTTTGGAACGAAGTGATATATTCAGTGAGTTCCCTTGCTATATTTTCAAAGCTTTAAATGTCTTGATTCATTAATTTTTAATTTTTACTCAAAATCATTCTAGAACATCATTTTTGAGCCTTGTGTGTATTAGGGCCAAGAAAATAAAGATTTGATTCCTGGCTTTGTAGAATTACAGCTCCTCCTAGAGAAATGGAAACTGAACAATGAACTATCACAAGAAAAAAACAAGACAGAAAACAATTCAAAATAATATCGTTTCATGTCTCTGTCACTAATATTAGCTACTGTCAATATTCTTAAATCCCCACTGGTGGATCATACATGAACAGAAACAATGTTACAAAAGGTGACAAGCTGAGATTTTCCGAAGCTCTTTGCCTATGTTCAGCTAATGAAGACTGTAAAAGTTGAATTATGTAAGAAAACAGAGACCAAAGAGAAAACTGTAGAGATGGGAAAATCATTACTTTGCTCAGAGGCAGAGAAGTTAAGGCTTTTTTCAACTACCTAGATGGAAGCAAAAATTAGTTGAGTTTTTTTTGTTTGCTTGATTTTTAGATAATTACCAAAACTAAGGAAGTAATCTAAACACATTAAATTAATCAGAATTGTCACTCCCTACCCTTTTGTGCACATACTCCAACATCTGGACTGGGGCTTTTTCTATGCCTTATATACCTAAAAGGTGCACTTTTAGTTTCTTAACTAGATCATGTTTCAAATCTGTGTGTGTGTGTCGTGTGTGTGTAATTTTTTGAAATTCTTCATTCACCCTCCGGAGTCCCCTACAGTGAACTGGCTGCCTGGCCTGTTATTATTGTTTTACTAAAGGCTCAAAGGACCATATGATTTGGCTGCTTCCATAAAAATGAATTTGCTGCAAAAACAATTTTTTTTTTCTTTTTATTCTGACATGGACACAAGGGGCTGTCTGGGTAGCTGAGGGGGTTGTCTAATATATCTCTCCAGCATTTGTCAATGGCTAGTAAAACCCTGAAGCTTCAGTTCCACACAAGTTTTAGGCAAAGGACCCTTGGGTTAAGATGATAATATTGATATTCATTTATCATACACTCATAGTGACATCTACATTGGGGGAATTAGTTCAATTCTTCAAAGCATGCTTCCACGGAATGAAAAGTCAGAAATCAGGATGCCCAAGTTCTAGAACTGGTTGCAGTACTATTTATTTTGGAAGTAAGAAAAAAAAAGGTTATTTACATTCTGTTTCTTTTTAGGTCATTCCATTCCATTGCAAATAGGAAATATTTCCATGATCATCGTCATTTTCAAAAATACATTTAATAATGTTTAAAATGTTATGGCAGCATAGTTAAGCACTAGGCTAACAAGGTTGAAATAACCATGGCTCCCTCATTGCTTATAACCTAAGTTTTGTTGGACACCAAGTCCCGTGTGGAAGAAGACTGGAAAGGGTCAAGTCTGGTGCTTCTTTAGTGACGGAAGTCTCTTGAGATCACCAACTTTATTTCCCTGTCCCCGTACAGACACAACCATCCCAGGACACTGCCTTTTCATCTAACTTTCAAAATGCATCAGTTGTAGAGGACATGAAAGCTTACATTCAGGCCATTTCATCATCACTTTCTGGAACTTTCTAAATTTCTCTTTTAAAAATAGAAGCTGAAGTGAAAAAGCTGTTTCTCTAACTTACCCATAATCGAGCTGCCCATCTTGTGAACTGTCCCTCATTAAAAAAAAAAAAAAAAAAAAGCCATGAATAAAAAAGGAAAAATAAGTCTTTACAACTGCTTTCTCTCCCGTCTTGCATGTTCACACCTGATCTGAGAAGCCTTTTACAAATTATTTAACTGATCCTGGCTTTCTGACAACATGAGATGAAAGGCTTTGCAGCTTGGGAGTAACTTATCTAGATAAATAAGTGCAGCATTGGTACACTCTATATAATGAACCTTTAGTTTTGCAGTAAAACTGAATTATTTTTACAGAAGCTGATGTCAAGGGCTGGAGCCACAGACTCAGAATATTACAATAGACTAAATAAAATAAATAAAACATCCATGGTCTTTGTGATATTTATGTTTAAAAACTGTACCAGCAGGACAACATTTATGGGGCTTTTCCAAGTGCAGTACATCAATTGTCAACAGAAGGCTCAGCCCAGCCTAACAACATCCTATTTTTCTCTTCGTCATTTATGGGATCCCCATTGGCCTCTGAGTGTTGTCAGAGGACTGGAAATGTATTGCATAAATCTTTGCTGGTCTTTTTAAAAGAGACTTTGATTGTCTCAAGAGAGAATGGCATTAGGTCAATTCCATCCAGGAACCTCAAATAATGATAAAAATAGAGAATATAGATTATTTTATTCCTCAGAGTATGAATAAACTTCTTCTAAGCATGGTTCTTCTTTATGGAGGTACAAATATTTCTTTCCTAATCACTAACTTTACATTTAGTTTTGTTGTTGGAGGAAACTAGATCTTTGTGAAATGGAAGCTCGTATCTCTGTGGTTCTCTCTCCTTCCCTCTACCTCTTTCTTGTCCCATATTGTCATTGTCCTATGTCTCTGCAGCATATCTGCATAAAATGTATATCAGATCATCTTACAATGGTATTTCCTAGGTTTTTTTAGTTTGCATTATTTGCCCAATGAAAGAGCATATTTCCTGAATATCTTATTCATATTTATGATCTACTCACTTATTGCTTTCCAAAATGCCTACCAGTAATAATAAGGACACCATAAATAATTGTTGACTAACTGTATGAATAAGTTGGCTTTTTAAAATATTTCCCTGACATACTTTTTCCATAAAAGAAATTGGGAGAACTTAAACCTCCCCATTAGCTCTCTTTTGCCCCTGGACAGAGTGTTAAGTCTTTCACATCCTATCCTCAACTATACAGCCCTTTCCCCATAATCTCGTGATGTCCCTGTGTTCCTGACAACTTGAACTTCTTTCTATTCCCCAAAGAGAAGATGCCCTTTAATAACCTTGAAAGCTCTTCCTGTCTTTTCTATTTGTGAACTTGAATTTACCTTTTAAAGTACATGACATATGGCAGCTCCTTGTAAATCCTTATTTGATAACCCATAATGACTCTTCCTTAGTACTTAAGTAATGCTTTGTAACTATCCCTACTATATTGTCCATCACCCTGTAAATGTAATGATGTGATCAATTGTTTATTTGGCCCCCCACATGCACACACACATGCACACACATACATACACCATACAAACCTCTCTAAGTATAGATATTATATCTTATTATTTGCATCTAACAAAGCACCCAGCATAGTACCTGAAAAATAATTGGGTGTTAAGTCTATATTTCTTTAATAAAAAGAATGAAAATAATATGAATGAAAAATAATAAATGAATGAACGTTAAACAACTGAATGGAGAAATGAGGATAAGGTAGACAATGTCCAACTAATCAAATGGTAATTCTATCATGAGCCCTCGTTGCATTGTGTGGAAAGTGAAGAGAAATCGTAGTGATAAAAGAAAGTTGTCATACACCTGTTGAGTTTGGTTATCCAATCTTATGTCTTTGCAATGAACACAGATGTTTAAAAGATAAAGAATGAAAGGAAATTTAAAAGGAAAAGTAGACATAATATTGTGATAAATTTATGAGAGATTTTTGTCTCTTTAAAAATGTTTTATAGGAATAAATAAACACATCACTTAAAAACATTGCTCTTTATGGTGCTCTTCATTGGGCCAGATTGGGCACCTACAGTGAGGACAGGACATCAGAGTAATGTGCCTACGACATTGCTTAGAATGGGAGGAGATTAAAAAAAGTTTGATAGGGGATGATTTTTTGTGTTGCTATAGTGTGTTGTCACAATCATTATGGGCATGTTTCAAACAGGAATGGAGAAATGGGGCTTTCCAGAAAGTCAAATTTCATTAACCAAAACAACTTCTGAATCAATTGTTCTACCTACATCAAAGCCATTGAAAATAAGTGAGGTTTCATGAAATAACTTTAAACCGGGCAATTAAGGGGATTTCAGCATGAGAGTGGGAGTGTGGTTCAGGGCTCATACCCCAGGGAAGGGTGCAGAAGAAAGAGAGAAGGATTCCCCTTTACACTTTTGAGTAATCTTTATCTCCAAATAACTGAGACTTAGTCAAATGGGGGCTAGGAGTCCCCAGTGGTACCCAGAGGTACCTCCTTAGATCTCATGTCACTTTTTGCTACTAACAAGTAAACCTAGGGAAAAAAGGAGACAGTATACACCTTTCATAAACAGCCACTTCCATACTCGTGTCTTTCATTATCATGTACAACTTTCTTACTGCTCAGAAGGTTCTGAATAAGACACACAGATGAGTACACATGAATACACACACAAGATGAATGGAAATTTCTCCCATATTCTCTCTACTCCCCCATATTTCTAATAAAACAAACACAAGTAGAGCCGATGATTCTGAAACATAAATATTGTTAAGTAATTTTGATATCACGGGAGCTCAAGAGTAGAAAAATAATTGAGGAACAAGTGGTTTTAAGAATCCTTTGGTGGCAAAATGATTTGCTTAGTCCATGAAGTGTTGCAAATGCTAAAAAGAAAGTTCTTGAACTGTAATTAAGTTTTTTCAAAGCATCCTTTGAAATAAAAAGAATCAAATTATCAGTTAAAAAGCTGCTATATACACATCTGTGCACTTCTCTGCATGTGACAAACCTGTAGCAACTCTATGTACATGTTGCTTGGGAGTCAAAACAGTATCGCTTGTCATTTTTCACCCCAGGATGCTCAACAAAGTGATTTGCACATAGTAGGTCTTCACTAAGTGTTTTATGAAGTACCTGTGCTGTAACCAAAGTGGACATAGGTGCCCACATATGTACAGCTATTTATGTCATTATAAAACTGATTCATACCCAGTGAGAGATCTTTCAGCTTCCAAAGTATATACTAAAATTAACATGCTCTGAGCATACCGGGGAGATGAGGGTCAGAAAATGTCCAGTCTCCATCTCCTGTCACAGCCCCAAATGCAATTATTATTTGCCAAAGGCCAATGACTTGCTTGACACTGCACAGCTCACAGAGGAAAGCTCTGTCTCTGCCCAGTGGGATTTGAAGAGCAGGGCTTATAAGACATAAAAGACAAGTAAGAACTGGCAACAGTGAGAAGCAATCTAAGCCTGTGGCTTAAAATACCATTTAAATAATCATTAAAACTGAGAGCCTAACACGCTCATGATCTAGGCCAAAAACACAGGAAAATGTAAGATTTCTCACCCTGTAAGCACATGCTCATGGCAACAGTGAGAAGCAATCTAAGCCTGTGGCTTAAAATACCATTTAAATTATCATTAAAACTGGGAGCCTAACACGCCTCATGATCTAGGCCAAAAACACAGGAAAATGTAAGATTTCTCACCCTGTAAGCACATGCTCTTCTTGTGATTGGTAGGCATCAGGAAAGGGAGTGATAAATTCCTTCCTAGATATTTCAGGAGAAAGTAATATTGTTGTTGTGAATGTTATTGTACCTTATGTGCCCACAGTTTCATGGTTTATATTGGGATATATACAAGAGTGTGACATGGTTTGGATAGTTTTAACAGGCAAAGAGATATTCTCCAGGTTGCCTGGGATATAACTTCTAGAGATTAATGTCTCACCTAAAAACACTGAAGCCCAGGGTGATATCCCATAATGTGACATTCAAAGGCCATGGATGATTTTGAAAGGAAAAGATTTATCCTTCAAATGCTAACTCCCATTTTCAGTGAGTCCAGAATGTTATATGTTAAACTGGATAACATATAAATAATAGATATTTGTTTCTTACACTTTGAGAGGCTGGAAGGCTGAGATCAGGGTGCTAGCATGGTCATTTCTGGTGAGGTCCCTCTTCTGGGCTGCAGACTGCTTACTTCTCATTGTGTTCTCACATGGTAGAAAGAGAGTAAGAGAGCTTTCTGGGGTCATTTTTCTTAGGGCACTAATCCTTTCATGAGGGTTGTACCCTAATAATCTAATCATCTCCCAAAGGCCTCACATCCTAATACCATCACCCCGAGGGTCATGATTTTTATATATGAATTCTGAGGACATGAACATTCAGTCCATAATATTCCCCAAATATGAAAAGCATGTAAACTGTCTTGTGAAAATATATCTACATGTGTGGTAGGCAAAACAATGCTCTTCAACTATGTGCATGTGTTAATCTCCAGATCCTGTGAATGTACCACCTTCCATATCAAAGAGAGCCTTTGCAGACATGATCAAGTTAAGGATCTTGTTCAAGGTCAAGTTAAGGGGAGATGGTTCTCTATCACAAGGGTCTTTATAAAGAGGAGGCAGGAGGGTCGGGGTCAGAGCAGATGTGAGGACGCAAGCAGAGGTGGAAGTGATGTTGAGAGAGGGGACACAAGCCCAGGAATGTGGGTGGCCTGGAGAAGCTGAAAAAGATAGGAAAATAAGTTTCCTCTAGAACTTCCAGAAGGAATGCAGTCCTGCTGACAGCTTGATTTTAGGACTTCTGACTTCCAGAAATGCAAGATAATATATTTGTATTATTTTAAGCAATATGAAACTAATACACAGGAATTTTTTATTTTTTTTAAATCATCCTTTCAAAAAGGTCTTGGCAATGGGCACAGATAGGATCCTGTCATATATTCTGACACCTTCAGAGAGTATCTGGAGACACTTCTGCAGCAAAAGAATCTTGCACATTCCCCAAAGACACAGTCTATGAGTGTTAAGTATGTTAATGGTATCTCCATGTTACCTACAGAATTTCTGAAAAAGTAGCATTTCCCTTTACCAAATAGCTCTGCAGTAATTCAGAACACCCCAGGATATGGATCATATATGGCTCAAAAGCTATTCCTCAAGGTCTTCCTT
>NW_007732179.1:136792-139407 GCF_000696425.1 Galeopterus variegatus
AAATAGCTCTGCAGTAATTCAGAACACCCCAGGATATGGATCATATATGGCTCAAAAGCTATTCCTCAAGGTCTTCCTTGGGCATTTCTTCTACTTCTACTCCTGATTATCAATTACATGCATGCCCAGCTACCATTGGAATAAGTTTTTCTGCCTCTTTCCCTACCGCTTTAATATATGGACAAGGCCTACACCTTGAAAACCAAGATATTTTTCCTGACCTTGATGTTGGCTTTAAGTATCCCTACAGTTCAGGTTTCTATCCTTCTATTGGTTCTTGAAGCTTCTACCCAGACAACTGAATAGCAGGGATTTTTCACTTTTCTTTTGTTTTCTTTCTTTCTTTCTTTTTTTTTTTTTTTAAATTTTTGCCTGTAAAGTTTGTCTCCTAGGTTTTTTCACTCAGGTTGCCAAGCAAATGAAAACTGGCCTGGCTACTAAAATCTCCTCCTACATTCCAGGAATTATTCTTCTGTTCTGTGCACCAATGCTAAGGCAGGCAAAGTAATTTCCATGCCAACCTGTGCTCCGCCCTGCTACATAGGTGACAAAGCATAACAGACTCTTGCTTTCTACGTCTTACACAGATTTTAACAATTCTGTTTTTGTTGTTGTTGTACTAGATATTTAACATAAGTTCCAGAGGGTAAGTTACAACAAGAGACCAATCTCACCAGCATGTATATTCAAAAACTCTCCACCAGAGAGTATCTGCAGACACTTCTGCAGCAAATGAATCTTGAACATTCCCCTGTTGTGCATTCTACTGCTATATTCAAAAACTCTCCTGATGGAGCAAATGGGCCTAGATTTACCACCCTGTTATGATCTGAATGTTTGTGTCCCCCAAAATACACATGTTGAAATCCTATTTATTAGGAGGAGAGGTTTTAAGGGTGTAATAAAGTCATAAGAGTGAAGCCCTCATGAATGAAACCAATACTCTTATAAAAGAGACCCTAAAGAACTCTCTTACTCTCTTTCTGCCATGTGGAGATGCGAGAAGAACTTGACAGTCTGCAATTTGGAGGAGGGCCATCAGCAGAACCAACCAAACTAGCACCCTGATCTCAGTCTTCCAGCCTCCAGAGCTCTGGGGAATACATTTCTGTTGTTTATAAGCCACCCAGGCTCTGGTACTTTATTATAGAAGCCTGAACTAACTAATAAATCATCTGCTTCAACTACTTAGAAAACTGAACAAAATATATGAGGAAACTGTTCTCGGACCATGAAAAATAGGCAGCACAACACTATGATTCCTGACAGAGAGGAAACAGAAGAAGTGAGTCCCAGGATTTGTACCAGACCTGCCTGTATCAGTTTTTGAAGCTCAGTGCAGCAAGGAAGGTCCTAGGCGCAGCATAAGGGTTTTACTTAGTCAAATAGATAAAGCTTAAAGTTCAGCAAGACTCAGATGGCTGTAATTTTTGGGACAGAGTATCAAAGAGAAGGGAGGTTGCTATGGACTTAATTGTGTCCTCCCAAATTTATATGTTGAAGCCCCAACCCCAGTGTGATGGTATTTGGAGATGTGGCTTTTGGGGGGTAATTAGCGATACTTGAGGTCATGAGGGTGACCCTCCAGGATGGGGTTGATGTTCTTATAAGAAGAAGAGAGAGATCTCTCTCTCTACCATGTGAGGACACAGCCAGAAGGCTGCAACTGAAGGAGAGAGCCCTCATCAGACACTAACCCTGGTAGCACTTTGATCTTGGACTTCCCATGCTGTAGGACTGTGAGAAATAAAGTTCTGTTGTTTCAGCCACCTAGTTTATGGTATTGTGTTATGGCAGCCCGAGGTGAACAAGACAGAGGTCTGTAGAGCGAGAGCTCCAGAAATCATTGTGTGGTCCATGTACGTCTGTTCCTTGATACTAAATGCATGTGAACTACATAAGGCAGACTACCAGGGAAATATAAGCTAAACAATTTCCAGAGTTCATGTGGGGTTGGAAGATGAAGATCCTACCCACCAGAATGCAGAATCCACACTGAACACCTGAGCATTGGTGGTGTTCCCAGGGAAGTCCCACCTTAGTAGTGGGTCAAAATTAGGATAATGACTGCTCTAGGTCCATCATAAGAAATCTTAAAAACAAACCTCAAAAGCAACAAGCTCAAGTAACTTATCAACCTGCTTAACACTGACACCCCCTACAGAAGACAGAAGACAAAATTAGGAAGACTTTGAATAACTATTAAGTACATGATAATTACACTGAAGAAGTGAAGAGATAATATAACATAGCAGGTAGAATATGGAATGATTTTTTTTTTAAAAAGAACCCAAAAGGGACTTCTAAAGATAAAAAAAGAATCTGAAATTTTGAGAAGTCATTGGATCACATTACAATAAATTAGGCACTGTAGAAAAAAGATCGGTGGAATTGAAACCAGGCAATAAGGTATTAAGCATAAAGCACAGGAAGTAAAAAGACTGGGAAAAAAGAAAAAAATCAGAACCTGGCTCATATGTGGAGCAATACAAAACAGTCTAACAAACATAATATTGATGTTTGAGATAAGAACAGAGTAAATAAAAAATCAAAACTCACAGATCTAAAACATCTCAGAGTGAACACTGATACGTATACTTCATTATGAAATTTCA
>NW_007732180.1:0-25440 GCF_000696425.1 Galeopterus variegatus
AAGAAAATATAGGGGGAACACTTCAGGATGTACAACTGGGCAAAGACTTTTTGAATAAGACTTCAAAAGCATAGTCAACAAAAGAAAAAATATATGACTGGGGTTATATCAAGCTAATAACCATCTCCACAGCAAAGGAAATGATCAACAGAGTGAAAAGACAATCTACAGAATGGGAGAAAATATTTGCAAACTATACATCCTACAAGGAATTAATATCCAGAATATGCAAGAAACTCTAACAATTTAACAGTAAAATAATAATAATAATAATAATCTTGTTTAGAAAATGGGCAAAGGAGCTGAATAAACATTTCTCAAAAGAAGAATTGAAATGGCCAACAAGCATATGAAGAAATGCTCAACATCACTAATCATCAGGGAAATGGAAATCAAAACCACACCGAGCTGTCATCTCACCCCAGTTAGAGTGGCTATAATCAAAAGCACTGAGAATAACGAACGCTGGTGAGGATGCAGAGAAAGGGGAACCCTCCTACACTGTTGGGGGGGCTGTATAGTAGTGCAGCCTTTATGGAAAACAATATAGAGATTTCTTAAACAACTAAAGATAGAACTACCAAATGATCAAGCCATCCCTCTACCCACTATATACCCAAAGGAATGGAAATCATCATGTCGAAGAGACAACCTTACTCCCATGTTTATGGCAGCTCTATTTACAGTAGCCAAGATGTGGAATCAACCTAAATGTCCATCGTCAGATGACTGGATAAGGAAACTGAGGTACATATACACAATAGAATACTACTCAGCCATAAAAAAGAATGAAATTTTGCCATTTGCAGCAATACGGGTGAGCTTGGAAAAAAATCATATTAAGTGAAACAGTGCAGGCACAGAAAGAGAAATGTTGCATGTCCTCACTCATAAGTGGGAGCAGAAAGAAGAAAGGAAGGAAGGAAGGAGAGAGAGAGAAAGAAAGAAACAAACAAACAAACAGCAATCACAATAATACCTTGAACTTTCAGAAGGAGAGAAGAGAACTGTGGTTACTAGAGGTGGAAAAGGGAGAGGCGAGGGGGTTAGTAAGAAATTGGTTACTGGATGCATTAACATTTTGTAATGATGAACATGCTAATTATCCTGATTTGATTATCATACATTGTACACAGGTATTGATATTCAACTCTACCCCACAAATATATATAATAAATTATTTTTCATAAAATAAATTAGAAAAATAAAACAAGGCAAAGAAAAAAAATTGTTTTCGGTCTTCTTATTAATGGACATAGAAAAGATTTCTATTCCTTTGCCTCATCTGGGGTATTATTTACTGATTGCTGTCCCTCATTGGTTGAGCGTTGGCCCTGAAAATGCTAAATCCCTGCCCCCTGCACCCCAGATTACTGACTAACTGTGGTGGCACCTTAGAAAGTCCTCTGGCTCCAAAGCAGAGCTGCAGTTGCTCAAGGCGAGGAAACTGTTGGCAGGTGCAGAAACCGTGCCCCAGGGCTGCAGGTAACCGCAAGGAAGCCTTGGGGGTAGAGCATCTACAGAGACCCAGACAGGTTTTGTTTGTTTTTCCTCTTAGTAAAACAGCTTCACTGAGGTACAGTTGGCAGGCAGTAAACCACACAAATTGAAGTGCACCATTTGATAGGTTCTTATTTTGTCTTTGTTTTTTGGAAGACCCTTTTTCCTGTGCCTAGAATTATGGGTCGACAGATTTTTTTTTTTCTTTCAGTCTTTTCAACATGTTGCTTCACGATCTTCTCACTTGCAATGTTTCTGATAAAAAAAAATATGCTGTCTTCCAAGACCAGCTACATTATTTGTGAGGTCAAGTATTTGTATTTATTGTTACATATATAACATAAGAATTTCCATTTTATGCATTTTTAAACATAAAATTGCATGGAATTAATTACATTGGCAATGTTGTGTGACCACTACCTATATTTCCAAACTTTTTCATGCAAGTTTGATTTTTTGTTACATATTTTCCATGTCTCTACTAAACTTTTTCAACCTATTGAATACAGTTATAACTGTTTTAATGTCCTTGTCTGCTAATTCTAACATCTGTGTCAGTTCTAGATTCATTTCAGTTCATTGATTTTCTTCTCACTCTGGGTCATTTTTCTTATTTCTTTGCATGCCTGATAATATTAATTGAATTCAATGTGAACTTCACCTTGTGGAGTGCTGGATACTTTTGTCTTCCTATAAATATTCTTCAGCTTTGTTCTATGATGCAGTTAAAAGACTGAAAAATAATTTGATCCTTTCTGGTTTTCTTTTTAAGATTTGTTAGGCAGGATTAGAACTGTATTTAGTCTAGAGATAATTATTGCCCACTGCTGAGACAAGACCCTTTTGATGACTACTCTACCCAGTTATGAGTTTTTCCATTTTGGACGGTGGGAACAGGCATTATTCCCAGCCCAGTGTGAACACCGAGTACTTACTGTTCCCTCTAATCCTTTGGGATGGTTCTTTACTGGGTCTCACGTTGGTTTTGTTTTCTCACACACATGTGCTGATCAAAACTCTACTGAGTTTTCAAGAGCTCTCTCTCTCTCTCTCTCTCTCTCTCTCTCTCTCACCCAGTTATGAGTTTTTCCATTTTGGACGGTGGGAACAGGCATTATTCCCAGCCCAGTGTGAACACCGAGTACTGTTCCCTCTAATCCTTTGGGATGGTTCTTTACTGGGTCTCACGTTGGTTTTGTGTTCTCACACACATGTGCTGATCAATACTCTACTGAGTTTTCAAGAGCGCTCTCTCTCTCTCTCTCTCTCTCTCTCCTCTCTGGTGCACTAGTTCTGCAAACTCCAGCTGCCTTAGTCTTCCCAGACCCACAGCCCTTTCTCCTCAACTCAGGGAGTCCATGGGGCTCTTCTGGGTGCACTAGTTCTGCAAACTCCAGCTGCTTTAGTCTTCCCAGACCCACAGCCCTTTCTCCTCAACTCAGGGAGTCCATGGGGCTCTTCTGGGATCCTCCTTTCTGCATCACAGCCTGGGACTCAGTGATGTAAACTGGACTATCATAGGGTTTAACTCACTTGCTTCTTGCCTGTCAGAGATCGCTGTTCTTTGTTGTCAGATGTTCAGTGTCTTGAAACTGTTGTTCTATATATTTTGTCTGTTTTTTTGTTTGTTTGTTTCTGTTGTCATTGTTTCCTGTTGGAGGGTAAGTCCAGACCCTATCATTCCATCTTGGCCAGAAAGAGAAGTCCCCTTGGTTTTTTGACCTGTATTTTCCAAACAGGCGAGGGTCTTTCTCAACACTTGACCTTAGTCACAGGGTTAGCACATGGCTTGTCTTCCAAGAATCCGATCCAAGACCTCCTCCTCGTGAATCTCTCCTGACATCTTCCACCTGCCCTTACATGCTGTACGTAGAACAGAGCCTTCCTGCTCATGAGGGGACATTCTGAGCAGGTTATGATTTCCCACATTGCTGTCCACCAAGACAGCGTATCCTTTCTCTCAAAATGCTTCTGTTTTCTGGATGAGAACAATTACTTCCTTAGAAGATTCTAATTTCTCCTCATTTCCATCATTATCAAGAGCAGCTGGCTTTTGTCTCAAGGCTGTTTTTCACAATACTGAGATAGTATTTTATCCCATGAAGGTAACTGTGCTGATGGCTGCCACAGAGAACCAAGCATCTCCGAGACATGGGTGATGGGACGTCACCTAGTCTCCTCCCTTGTTTAGTGACTTGCCCCTGCTCACTACCCTCAGCCAATACATTTCTCACTGTGCCTCCACCAACCAGTGCATACTGTGCCTCAGCAAAATTAAAATCACTGCGTGTCACAGACCTGCATGCCTGCTCACAGACTGCTGACACAATGAATACCAAGTCCAGTTGTTATGGACCTAATTATACTTTATTGCATTTTTCTCTTCATTTATTTCTTTATCGGATTCCTCCTTTTAGGCTGCAAGCCCACAGAAGGCTGGGACTTGTCTTACCATTTTCAGATTCCTATGCCCAGTTATAGTCACTGGGATAAAATAGGTAATTGTTTAATGAATGAATGAAAGTGCAATTAGAAAAACATACAAATCTCCAAACCCCCATGTATTATTGGAATGCCTGCACTGCGGTGACCCTGTTTGTATGAAGCATGCTTTATGTTACTTCAAGCATTTTAAATTTCCAACCTAATGCCTCATCTAGTGTCCATTCTGTCACTTAGACATCAAGACTGGTTAAAAAAAGAAAAGAAAAAAGAAAGAATATGGCACAGTAGTATCATAGAATGTCTCAAGAACACCTAGTGCAATGGTCAATGCCTCTTGGAAGGACTATCAGGTCATTATTATTCAACTACCATCTCCTGTGATGCTTTCTGCATGTTTATTGTGTGCAGAGACTTCAAGAGCTTTCCTTTTTAATCAGATTAAAAGCTTACAAGCCATGCATATGAAGACACATATTTATTAGCATTCCTATTTTAGACATGAGGAAAATCAGGCTCAGAGTACAAACTGCCCAAGTCCAGCAGCAAAGAAGACCCGAATTGTTATCTCCTGTGTGAGCACAATGTGCTTTTACCAGCTCAGTCTAAAATTTTAACTTTCTCACTGGTTCACTTTTATCTCAGAAGGATAAATACTTCGTGGTGTCTGGTTACTAGAACAGTGGATCTGCTAACTAGGCGTTGCCTGGAACAGGGTCAGGCTTTTACATGAACTATTTGAAGGGTTATGACGAAGGGCCATGCGGTGTGAACATCCAGTCATGTTCAAAACATCTGAGGGACCGAACTATGTTTATCCAGACCTGGCAATTCCTGCGTTCAAAACTATTTTCCTGGAGCACCCTAGAGGGGTTAGTCTGTGCCAGGGAATGTTCCTACAATGTCTCTCCAGAGTCAGAGGGAAGCATGACCCCACTCTCTACGTGCAGACGATGGGACAGCAGCTGCTAGTTCTGCGCACTCACGGGCAGGCTCACAGGGCTGCGGGGACACACTGTTTCCATCCGAATTCTTGCACAGCCCTCCAGCAGGTGCCTGGAGACACTATGACCATACGGACTCCCTGGATGTCCAGACTGGTTTCCACACAAGTGTTCTATGGCTCCTTCCCTGGCCACAAATTCCAGCCACAGGCCACTTGCGGTTCAGAGTCCCAACCCTGGTCTCAATACATGGGAGCACATGACGTGGCCCCATGACAAGATAATGGCTGCCATACTGTAGGGCTCTCCATCCGGAGGCAAGAGGAAGCAGGAGGTGCCAGCGGCCTTGATCCCTGGACAGACCCTTTCAAAAATGGTTAGAGTCTTAAAAAGCAAGCGTACCTTACAAGCTTGATGACCTAATTCATCTTAGCTTGTGAGTCTGGTTCCCTTTGTCTGTCTCCCAAACTTTACAAAAGCCTGCTTTTTTCATTGTACATAGTTATGGGGTATGGCGTGGTGTTTCAATACATGTACACAATATATAATAGTCAAATCAGGGTAATTGATATCCATCACCTCAGACATTTATCATTTCTTCATGGTGAGAACTTTCAGAAAGTCTTCTTGCTGTTTTGAAATATACAATATATTGCTGCTAACTAACCATAGACACCCCACTGTCAATTAGGACACTGGAATTTATTCTTCCAATCTAACTGTCACTTTGTACCCACTGACCAGCCTTTCCCCCTCCCCTCTCAGTCCCTGGCAACCACAAGTCTACTCTTTACTTCTATGAGATCAATTTTGTAGATTCCACAAATGAGTGAGATCACACAGTATTTCTCTTTCTGTGCTGGGGCCACTTTACCTTACACAGTGACCTCCAATCCAGTTTCATGCATGTTGCTGCAAATGACAGGATTTTGTTCTTTTTCTGGCTGCATAGTATTCCATTGTGTTAAATATACCCTATTTTCTTTATCCATTCATCTGCTGATGGACACTTAGGTTGATTCTATATCGTGGCTATAGAAAAGCCTGCTTTCAATGTCTTCTCACAGCCATGTGAGACACCAAAGGAAGAATCATTTTCTATATACCCCATATGCATTTGCTTGAGCTGCCACCACAAAGCACCACAGACTGGGAGGCCCAAACAGCAGAAGTTTATTTTCTCACAATTTATCTTCTCAGTTCTCACAGTCTAAGATCAAGGTGTCAGCTGGGTTTGCTTCTTCTGAGGCCTCTCTCTATGGCTTGTAGATGGCCGTCTTTTCCCTGTGTCTTCACGTGGTCTTCCTTCTGTGTGTGTCTGTTCTAATCTCCTCTTCTTATGAGGACAATAGTCATATGGGATGAGGGCCCACCCATATGACCTCATTTTACCTTAATTACCTCTTTAAAGGCCCCATCTCCAAATACAGTCACATTCTGAAGTACTGGGGCTTAGGACATCAATATATGAATTTTGTGGGGACACAATTCAGCCCATAACTCATCCGTACACAGAATAGTGTGGTGGAGCTTTGGAATTTAATGAGGGATCCCCAAAGGAAGGAAAATTTGGGAAAAGAAAACTGCAGCTTCAAGTCTGTTGCCTTCCAAATTTTTCTTCCCTTGGAGATCCCTCATTAAGTGCTAAAGGCCCACCACACTGTATAGGGGTATGTTATGAGCTGAATTGTGTCCCCCCAAATTCATACATTGAAATCCTAATCCTCAGTACCTCCTTTCCTATTCCTTTATCCTTTCTGTCTGTCACAACTCATCATATCATCTGTGCCCCTATTTAAATCTCACCTCCCAAATTAAACTCTTTCTGATTCAAAATATAAGAGCGGGCCCTCGCCCACCCGGGCTAGCACTTGTGTTTGCTAGGGCTTCCTCTTTCGCTCCCTCCCTCCTGACACCGTTGACTTGGCCTTTCTTGCGTGGCACTTTTCCTCTTGAACCTCCATGAAATCACTCCCCCGGCCCCTTGAACACAAGGCAGTCCTGTTTCCTTTTCCCATCACGGTGAAGTGCCTCGTACATTACCTGGCCTTTAAGTATCCAAGCTTAATTGGATGGAGTTGCTGCCCCTTTCTTTTTATTTATTCATTTATTTATTTATTTTAATTGTGGTAAAATATACATGACGTAAAGTTTATCACCTCAATCATTTTTAAGGACACAGTTCAATGGCATTAAGTACATTCACATTGTATGCACCACCATTCGTCCACGGTACACTTTTCATCTTACGAAACTGAAACTGTGCACCCGTTGAACAATACGTCTGCATCCCCCCTCCCTCCAGCCCCTGGCAACCAGTCTTCTACTTTCTGTCTCTATGAATTTGACCACCGTAGGTGCCTCATACTTGTTTGGGGGAATCATACAGTATTTGTCCTTATGTAACTGGTTTATTTCACTTAGCATAATGTTGTCAAGGCTCATCTATGTTGTAGTAGGTATCAGAATTTCCTTCCTTCTTAAGGATGAATAATGTTTTTATTGTATGGCTATGCTATATTTTGTTAATCTATTCATGCACCAATGGACACTTGGGTTGCTTCCACACTGGTTATTGTGAATAATGTTGCTACGCTCATGGGTGTACAAATACATCTTCAAGTACCTGCTTTCAATTCCTTTGGGTATATACCCAGAACTCATCTATTTTTTCTCTTGCTGCCCCTTATACACAAGACTTACCACCTCACTCAAGCTCTTCGTTGCTACCACTGTCTTTTGGAACTTATTATGTCTACTAGTAGACAGGGTCACTGGGTTAAAGTCAGTGCTCATGTGCCACATATCCTTCCTGTTGTTTTCAGTGGTTTCTTAAAGCAGATCAGTTATCTGCAATCTTGTGAAAGAGTCGGTAAACTGAGTCAGTTAAGTTTTAATGCCCTATCTCTCTCCCTCTCTTTATTGTCACCTGAGAATATTGGTCCTTAGATTTCAATTTTGGGGTAAGAATCAGGAAGGAAGAGACCCCGTCTCGTCTCAACCCTGAGAACTCTTCTCGATTCCTGATATTACTAGAGCTTTGCTGGTATATTGGGCTCTTAATTGGTCTACCCAATAAGCCATTGAAAAGGAAACATGAACATAAAAATGTTTCTCTATTGTTTAATGAGGCTTGTGTATACACTTCAGCAGGAGGAGAGAATGGTCCTCCAGACTTTAACTCATGGAGTGGAAATTGTTTAAATGGGTGGAGTGAGGTCAATTAGATAATTGGGGCAGCTATTGCATATAGGGCAAAAAGCACTGGTTGGGGGAAATGAGAGGGACATTGTCTGATGGCTTGCAGAAAAAAATTAGAGATCCCAAGTTTTCGCCTTTTCAGATTTTTTCTCATTTTCTTTGAATCAAAGACATAAGGGTCTATACATTACCTGTCTCTAGGGACACAGAGTTCTGCTTATATTGTTTTCACATGTCACCCAAGCATGGGATCTCCAGGGTACATAAGACATCCCCTCTTCTAAATACTTTTCTCTGACTTGTCTACCCAATGGGAAAACATTTTCTGTTGAAGATTGAAGAAAATGGGATATACTTTAAAATCATTTTTTATTAAACAAGTCTATTCTGTATAATGAAGTCTACTTTAATCCATTTAGCACTCAGTTTTATTATCTTTGCAAATTATTCTTTGTTGTTTTTTTTTAATTTATCCCTTTATTTTGTTGTCACTAATCTGTTGTGTTAAATTCTCAGTTCACACGAAATAATCAATGACTCAAAAGTGGTTTGTTAAAGAATAAGAGTGTAATGAAAATAGTAGCATAAATATTATAGCTCAAAATAACATCATAAATATAAATAGGAAAAAGGACTCCAGTCTCATTCAAATACAGACTATAAATCTGCATGTGTTAGAACAAGTGATAGCAAAGTATATTTCCTACCAACAACCCCAACTGAAGAATTGAATAGAAATTTTGACAATGAATTTTTAAATTGGATTTTGCTGAACCAAGGAATTTGCTTCTACTTTGCAATGATTTGTCCATTAAAAAAAATTTGTTAAATAAGGGTGCAAGGATTTTGCATCATTTTACAACATTGACTTTTTTTTTTTCCTTTTTGTCTTTTTTCGTGACCAGCAATGGGATCGCAACCCTCGGTGTTATTTGTTAAATAAGGGTGCAAGGATTTTGCATCATTTTACAACATTGACTTTTTTTTTTCCTTTTTGTCTTTTTTCGTGACCAGCAATGGGATCGCAACCCTCGGTGTTGCGCCTGCACCACGCTCAACCAGTGAGCGGACCAGTCTCCATATGCGATCCGAACCCTCTGTGGGAGCGCCGCCGCGCTACCAAGCGCCACACTACCGAGTGCGCCACCGGGCCGGCCCCAACATTGACTTTTTTAATAAACCCACTGAGGTTGTTTTTGTTTTCCTAGAACAAGCACAGAATAATTGCTTTTCCAATTTTAAACTGAATATTTTTATCTAAGGAGTTTAAAACACAAAGCCAACATTCACAACTTTCTCCAAAACATAAATAGGCTTGGGTTAAAATAGTCCCCCAAAGTTTGTAAAAAAAAAACATTTCATAGTTTTTGATTCATTTATGCTCAGAAAGGAAATCGAATAAGCCTGTGGAAGTCACTTGTCCTGTTCGTTACCTATTTCCGTCTGTGTTCCTTCAGTGTACTCACTAGGATTGCATCTCTCCGCTGCCTGTAAAGTTAGGCTTGGCCATATAGCCTGCTTCAGTCAGGAATGAGGCTGGAAAAACAGCTGTCAGAGCCCTGCGTAATCCACCATGCTCTCTCTCCCTGTGCCACCAGGAAAACTTGCACTGTTCCAAGAATGGCAGTTCTACCAGCCTGGGACCCAGAGTCAGGAAACATACAGTAGAAACTTCAGCTGACTTGCACTGAACTTTGCTGGTTAAGATTTGGAGGTCATTTGTTACCGCAGCATAACTTAGCCCATCCTGAGTATTCACAGTGACTGATGTCATTCTTTAATTGTCGGGCACGAGCTGAATGACGCAGAGTATTAATAGCACATCAAGTGCACGCATATAGCATACGATGGGCAACGTCACATGGGTGGTAGTCGGGCTTGTGTGCGTGTGTGGTTTATGGTTGGATTAAACCACAGAGATAGGAACTTTTGAACTCACTCTTGGAATAAGGGTGATATATATTTGTACGATGGGCAACGTCACATGGGTGGTAGTCGGGCTTGTGTGTGTTTGTGGTTTATGGTCGGATTAAACCACAGAGATAGGAACTTTTGAACTCACTCTTGGAATAAGGGTGATATATATTTAAAGAAAAAGTGCTGATGACATTTTTCTGTCAGAAATACATTACACAGGAGAAGAGGAGTTCATTTTAGTGAATGATTATTGTGTGAGTCATGGTGAGGGCTGGAAAATGTGTGTTGAAATCAAGCTAAGTAGACATTGAGAAAGGAAGATGCCATGAAAAGAAGTTGCTGGATGTCAGTCTTCTCACTACTTGATATTCAACATTACACGTGCTAATTGTAACACAATAATGAAGGAAATACACTCAAATGGGAAATTAAAATCAACTAGTGTCCATTTGTTAGATATCTTTTGTAGCACACACTGGGAGGGTATTGGCGGGGAGCATAAGATTTTATTTTCCACACAGACTGTATTGCATAAAAGGCACTCAAATGAGTATTTGAAATTAAGCATGAGGGTTTTTTTTTAAAGCATTGCTACAAAGCTCTGACAACATCAATTAAGGCCATTTTTAACATGTCAAGTGATTTGCCCATGTGGCATGTGGAATACCTTAGCTATATATTTGGTGGTTTATGAGGATTCTTAAAGAGATGAATGCTGGGTGCAAATGACTTAATCACTAAAAATTCAATTCCTTCCAGACACTGATGATTTTCTTCAATTACTTGAGGAAGAGGTAGATATTTATGAGGATTCTTAAAGAGATGAATGCTGGGTGCAAATGACTTAATCATTAAAAATTCAATTCCTTCCAGACACTGATGATTTTCTTCAATTACTTGAGGAAGAGGTAGATGACATGTTGTTGGCTAGACAATACTTTAAAACTGTGACCAAATGATGCCACAGAATGTGAAAAATCCCAAAGCACAATTCAACCAAAAAGTGTATTCGGCACCACTCACTGCTACCTCCCAGCTTGTGAGTTTAATATTCTGGATGCTTAAATCGTGCATGGTATGGAAGCGTTTTGCAGCACAAGCTATTTAGTTCTTCATCAGGTGCTTTCTGACAGCCACCCAGAATTGGCTTTCAGTCTCAACGGTCTCTAACTGTGCATGAGAATTTTATGCTTTTGGTATGTTTAGATTATTATTAAGCTTGTCTACATTTTCTTATTACTTTCATGGCTTTTTAAAATCTGTGATCATCTGGAATTTATACTGGTATATCACATGAAATTACAATCTAAAAATTTTTTGCAAAAAAAACAATTATTAAATCATCTATCCATCCCCCCACTATTATGAACTGTTGATTTTATTGGATTTACATGCATATGTAGATCTGTTTTTAGTCTTTCTATTTTTTTTTTTTTAATCTGTCTGCCTACCCCAGCTTAATTACTATGGTTGAAAAATACTGCGTCTGGGATAATCATCAAGTAAGAATGGCTGAAAAAAATTTTTAAAGGCTAATGAAAGAAGCCTTACCTTAAAAATAACTTTAAAATTATGGTCAAGCATTTCCTCTATCCCCAGAAGATAGTAAGTGCAGTAGGATTCTTCCAGTACATCTAATTTCTCTCTCTCCATACTTATAAAGATGACAGGTTTTCTCTATGACCTCGTTGTGCATTTTTGGCTGTTGCTTCTCTCCTTCCTTTCACTGCCCCATAGAACGTATTTCTCTTTCCCTTCCCTTAAATTCCTGTGTTCTCTGGCTACACTGCTCTCCCCAGAGAGGACTGTCAGACATTATCAGCGGTCTCCTTCATGTCCTTCAAGTCTATTCCTGATCTTCAGCCTCCTGCGACCCCTGACTTAATGGCGCACTGTCTCCTCACTGCCTGGGCCCACCTGCAGACCTCTCTCCACCAACCACCCTGGGCCTGCTCTGACTTTTCTGGTGGCACCTTCTCTGCCTCCTTCCTGCCTCCCTGCTCTTCCTGCTCTTCCAAGTGTGACAGGGTGGCCTTGCACACTCTCCCCCAAATCCATCGAGCATGAGGTGGTGGCACCGGCTGGACATTTCACAGCTGGGTCTACTCTCCATTAACATCTTCCCGGTCTGAAACAAACTGCTCACTGTCCTGTGGACTCCCAGAACAGTTCTCCCCTTGACAGTCCACTGTCCTCATTGTCCCTGGCACCTCAGGGACATCTTCTGGATGTGAGAGAAAGGTGCTCCTAAGTTACACAGCCCCCACCCATGTGGTTTCTCTTGAAGTCTCCCTTCTTTTCACTCTAACACCAGCAACAACTTATTTTTCCTACTTCCTGCTTCCCACGTAGCTTCCACTGAGAGGTTTATTAAAAGCTTCTCTGGCTTCCTGCTGCCTACTGGAGGAAATCCAAATTTCTTACCCTGCCACCCAAGACCACCAGGTCAGTGCACAGACTTTGTAGCATCTGTACCCACTGTGACCCTAATTAATACTTGAGTCAACAGGATGCAGATTTCAATCTGGACTTGGTCTTCTAGTAGCTGTGTGGGTTTGGGAAAGTTACTTAGCCTCAGTCTCACCAAACCCGAAGACTTAGGGGTGGCATAGGCGGGGTTTATGCCATGTAGCCTGTGTGTGTCAAGTGCCAAAGAACCTCCGGTGAGCCAGAGCTCACTTGCCCAGCACAGAGGCAGAGTGTGACCCGTGCTTTGTAACAGCAGCACTGACTACAGACTCCAGAAAGTGAGTAAAGGTAAAGGACCCTCCCTTCCTTCCTCAGTGCTCTTGGAGGTCAACACATGGACCCTCCTTTCTTTCTTTCCTTGAAGGTCAACAAAGTGACTCTCTCTTCTCTTCTTATTGTCCTCCTTCGTTTGGCCCAATGGAGCTATTCTATTTCTTGCCACCCCCAAAAGACCTATTACACTTAACAGGTGTTCTATAACACTTTGCAAATAAATGGTTGTCTGAGACCATCCATTTGTAGTATAGAAAAAAGATCACTGAGAATCAGCAGATCTGGGCTTATACCCAGATTTGCCCTATTCTGGCTCAATGACACTGAACAACTACATAACCTTGCTGGGTATCAGTGCCCTGAATTTGCATGTGGCACTCTGGTTAGTGTTCAATAGCCACAGGAGGCTGAAGGCTACCATTTTGGATGGAGAAGATTTAGAACATTTCCATCATTGCAGAAAGTTCTACTGGACAGTACTGACAGACAAAACACCACAACAAGGGTGGTATGGCTGCCAATAATGTCATAAAATAGTATTTACAGGAAATGCTTAGAACAGAAGCTACACAGACAACAGAAACATGGCTGCATTAAGTGGAGGAGACAGCCAACTGTCTCTGGGATGCACTCGGGGTGGTATGGCTGCCAATAATGTCATAAAATAGTATTTACAGGAAATGCTTAGAACAGAAGCTACAAAGACAACAGAAACATGGCTGCATTAAGTGGAGGAGACAGCCAACTGTCTCTGGGATGCACTCCAGAGTGTCTGTGGAATTACATTAGTGGAGATTCAGACAAACAACTGGAAACCCTTGTCCTAATTATACAGGCTCACTGAAAATAGGAAGGAAGAGGAAATGTTAGTATGGAAGAAGAGCCCCAGCTTATGCAGGGGCCTCTAGTGAAGCCAAAGATATGAAGCAATTCCAAAAGAAGTTTTGAGTCTTCAAATGGAAAGATGCTGTTGTCAGATTTTTAAGCTTCTTAATTGATTTAAGGAAATTGAGCCTTGAGTTTAAAAGGCAAATAGAGAGTTCCAGTCAAGATGGTGGAATAGACGGTCCCCAGAGTCACTCTCTCCCACAAATCAACCAATTTACAACTATAAAAATGTAACACCAGCCAAGCCAGGGCCGCTGGAGTTCAGGGGAAGAGGAGGAGAGACCTATGGAGTGCATGAAGGTGGGAGAAGCCACAATGAGAGAAAGAAAAAACTGCTCTGAGTATTTCGGGCGACAGCTGCTTTAAGGCTGGAGCTGCTGAGCACATGGAGCAGGAGCCAGCCAAAGCCACAGCTGTGCCCTTCAGATGGAGTTGCTTGGAAGAAAGGTGGCAGGGAAGAAAAGGACTTCGGTGGCCCCCAGGACAGCAAGACCACTAATAGGGTTCCCATGGACCCACACAGGAGTGAGGAGCCAGAACAGCTGAAAAAGTGGAGCCATTCAGAGGCCAGTGAGTCATCACAGGGGACTGGTGCATGGCCCATCCCATGGGAAGTGTTTGGAGCACAGGTGGTGGGGGAAACAGGCCCATCGGGAGAACACTGGGACACAGCAAGGACTGCCAATCTGCCCTCCAATCAGCACAGGACCACACAGAGGAGACTGGTCAGGAATATAGAATTGCATGGGGTGCAGTTTGATGAAAAAACTTGGGCCCAGATCAGAGTTTCTACACAACCTATGGGAACTAAGTCTCTGGAGAGCTGGAAGTACTTATAAGGTCAACCAGTAAACCCTGAGCTACACAAAAAGACTTCCATAGGGAAATAGCAGCAAAGCAGCAATTTAGCTCAACCACAGAGCTCAAGTACTGGTTCCCACAGAAGTTCCCTCATTTTAGAAGTAAGCAAAGGACAAAAAATTATTTCCAGCCCAGGCACACTGCCAGTGCCTCGGGGCCCTGCCTGGGTCCCGAGGCATGGAGCCAGGGACCAGACCTCCCCCACACACAACCAGGCACATCACCAGCACCAAGGAGCATGCCAAAAACATCACCTCCACGTGGGTGGCCTACCACAGCCACCACAGTAACCACAGCTGCTGTGAAAGTGGCTAGATGTCACAACAACCATGCAGATGGCCTACCAGCCACTGGAGTGCATTGACACAAGGAGAGTCACCAGCAGAGACCAAAGAAAAGAAGAGGATGTCTCTCTCCACAAAGCCAATTCCAGAGTGACAGAAGAAGTAGCTGCTTTGTGATAATACTGGGGGAAATGAACACATTTCTCAGCATTGGACAGATCATCTAGGCAGCAAATCAACAGAGTAACCATTACTCTTTCAGAGGGAGAGAAGAAATCTAAGGTTATCAGTGGTGGGAGAGGGGAGGGAGGGGGGATGGGGAGAGATTGGACAAGAGGCATAAAGAATAAGTACAATTTGTAACAATATTCATACTAGTAATATTGATTTGATCAACATATGTCAACATTGAATCTCAAAAATACACATAATCAATTACGATTCAATAAAAAAAAAGATTTAAGAAAAAAAAGGCAAAGAGAACTGGGTGGTATTTAGCTCAGAGAAAAGAAGATTGGGAGGAAACGTGTAAGAAATTATAGATTATCCCAACCATAAGATTTTATTAGTTGACCAGCTCTCTGCAATTTCCCAGGGTCCTCTTCCATACATGTCTATCATGCATTGCTTTAATAAACCCCTTGGCTGGACTGGGCATTACCAGCCCTACTCTAAGTTCCTCAAAGGCCATAACCACGTCCGTCTTTCCATTCTTCACATCACAAC
Organism: Galeopterus variegatus; assembly: GCF_000696425.1. Taxonomy (NCBI): domain Eukaryota; kingdom Metazoa; phylum Chordata; class Mammalia; order Dermoptera; family Cynocephalidae; genus Galeopterus; species Galeopterus variegatus. Next base: position 15,506 of record NW_007732180.1, read on the forward strand.
CACAGTGGTCCTTTGGACATTGAGATTTGTGTCATGCCTTGCCTTAAAACCCTACCGTGGCTATACATTATAAACAGGATCAGGATCAAACTCCCACATGCAGGATCAGTTACACAATTTGAGGGGCCCTGTGCAAAATGAAACTGCAGGGCTCTTTGTTCAAAGATATTAAGAATTTCAAGATGGTGACATTAGGGCATTAAACAAGCACGCCCCTTCCGAGATCAGGGCCCTGCACACTGCACAGGCCTCAGCCCACAAAGACGGCCCTGCCCACATCCAACTCCGTATACAGCTACTCCAATTTTCAGGGTCTGCTAAGATGTGTTTCTCTCTCCCTAGAACACTCTTGGGGACTCTCCCAATGCCACCACATTGCATATTAATTTCTTACCTTTCAGATAATTGCTTAAATTTGACAACTTCAAGAAAAACTTCCAAGGCCCAATCCCTTTCTTTCGAGTTCTCTTCATTAACTTAGTTCTTTCTGTGGTTATTTGATTCGTGTCAATCTAATCCACTGATTCTAAGCTTCACAAGGGCAGAGACCATTTCTCTGCAGCTCATGATATTACCTCCAGAGTCTAGTAAGACACTAGTGCATAGAGGGCACTCAATGAAACTGTGTTATAGAGTCAATGAATAAGTGGATGAATTGCAATTTTCTATATATCATATCTTCAGAGAGTGGGCTGGAGGGAAGAGGGGACAATGGCTCTGGAGGAGACCATACCGCGATTCCCTGTCCAAATCCTGCTTCCACACGGTTTCACTCAGGACGTGGGAACCAGCGAGGAGGGAGACAGTAAAGCCAGGGTTTGGATTACTTGTTACTGGACCATCCTGTCATTCCTGCTCGAGATCAGTGTATTCTTTTCACCTGCCACTGGATTTGACTTGCTTATATAACATTTAAGGATTTTTTTTGATTACATGGAATACTTTATTAGCATATTCCTCCAAGTCCGATGGGGTTTTAACCTCTGCTTTGAAGGACAGAGCAATGGCTTCCAAAAGGCCAAACAAAACAGTATTTACAACTAAAAACATGAGAATGTCTAACCAAACTGATAACAGTATTTAACTCTGAGGAGAGAAAGGCTGGAACTGGGGGTGGAGGTCAAAGTAGAGTTTAGGCTCATCTGTAATGTTTCACCCTTTCAAAATGATAAGGTATTTCTATGTTACCATGTAATTTTAAATAATATTAAAGTATCAGTCATTTGCTTCATTGTCCTGGCCATAAAAAAAAATTAAAACTCAAATCCTTAAAAACTAGGTTGTCCTAGCCAAAAAATAAAAACAAAACACAAACCACATATACATATGGTGTAAACATTAAAAATAAACAGCTGCCTCGATTACGTCCATCACATAACTGGCTTTACCGAGCTTTTCACCACTGGCTTGATTTTGTGGATTAGTTTCATTCTCTAGTTACTTTAATCTCTTTACTGTGCTTCAGTATCACCAATCTGGTGTTCAAATTTTTACCTGATGATTCTTCATCTCCAAATTTCATTGTAAGCATGCAGCCTTCTGAAAACTCATGCAAAAAGAATCACAGGAATATATGCCACCAAGTCCTTCCAAGCCACCGGTTTGGGATCTGCACGAAGGCTTCATCTCACACGTGGCACATGCCTCGGCCCCTGAGCCTCTCCCTCTAGTTACCCTATTGCCGTCTTGGTCTCAAATTCAGCCTTGGAGAATTTCAAGCTTCTTTTGCTTTGTATAGAATTAAACCACACTACAGTTCTGCTTGTGTCGACATGGATGTCTGTGTATTGTACTATGGGCTAGGTCATGTTTCTTAATTTCCAACAACATTATACTTCTAAAGCTATTTTTATAGGTCTTATGTCCCCTGAATGTGCCAGTCTCCCATTCTCGATTGCAGTGCATTCTCGTGCATTGAGCTAAAACTATGTCACGTAATTTCTTAATTTCCAACAACATTATACTTCTAAAGCTATTTTTATAGGTCTTATGTCCCCTGAATGGGCCAGTCTCCCATTCTCGATTGCAGTGCATTCTCGTGCATTGAGCTAAAACTATGTCACGTAACTTGTCCTGACTGGTACATTCTTGCATTTCAGGGCCTCTGTTCATCTCAGACTCAATGTGGCCATCAACACGACAATTTAAAGTATGAATATAAAAAACCTAAGCTCCAACTCTAAATCGGGGCTTTCCACCCCCACCAATGTCCTTATTATTTTGTTTGTTTGTTTGTTTGATGGCTGGCCAGTACGGGGATCTGGGTGGCTGGCCAGTATGCGGATCTGAACCCTGGGCCTAGGTGTTATAACATCGTGCTCTAACTAACTGAGCTAACCGGCCAGCTCTGTGTCCTTATCATGAAGTTGCTTTGTAAATAAGCATCTGAAGATATCATAGTATTATCTCATCTCCTCAAGCCAGAGCCTCCTGACACATACTGGGGTTGAAATAACCCCAACAGCAGGGCACAGGTGCTCCATTCACACAGGTCACATTCCTGCACTGCACTCACTGGCCAGAGCAGAAGAGTCCAGGCACACACTCTTCCATTTATTCTAGGCCTGCTGTCCACTCCCCACACTCTCATCAAAGCTGAATTCCAGCTGCCACTTACCCTCAAGGTTGCACTGTCGCTTTTATTATAGTCGAGTTATACCAGGAAAGTTAAATAACCTTTATTTGTGTCACCTGGCTGACCCTGTAGGCATCTGAGTTTGCTATGCCAGCTTTCTAGCCCTTGAGAGTTTTGGCTCTCCTAGACTTGGAACCACCTGCAACTCTGGGCGGGCTGTTCTGTGCTTGGAAGGCCTCGCCTTGTCATTTCCTAAATAAGTGCAAAAGGCTACAGCTTTGCCTGCTGTTTCTAGGGATGGAATGGGCACATGCTCAATTGCTCGGCCTACTACTGCCTGCCTTCAGGGAAGGTAAGGAATGTGAATTTCACAGTGGAAAATGACCGTTCACCATTCAGTCCCCACATTCCACTGTTTCTTATGGTTGATGTATCAGTCAGGATAGGCCTGGTTAGGCTGCAATAACAAACAACACAAAAGTGTCAGTGACTTAAAATGCAGGTGTATTTCTTACTCATGTTACATGGCCACAGTAGGTCAGCAGGTAAGTTCTGTATATTGCAGTTACTCAGGGAATATCTTAAAGGTTCCTGGTTGTCATGTCAGAAGGAAGACACCTTTGGAGAGGCTCATGCTGGCAATTAAATATGCAAGCCTGAAGTGACACACATTCCTTCTACTCATTCACATGGCTCCATTGATCCACAAGGGACCAGGGAGGTGGAATGCTGGAAATAATTTGATGTACAGCACTAATGACTACCACAGGTGGTTCCCAATGATGACATTTGTCTTATATGTCAACACCATCCTCAATCTTTTCCAGGTTCTAGCTTCTGCTCTATATGCAGAACAAGCCATCACATGTCTATCTTATTTCTGCATTGTGCCCAGTGGGTTATCTTACTTCAAAATTGTTTTATATTTTACAGATAGATATATCTTAGCCTGATTGGTGCTAAAATTTTTCCTCATGGAAACTAATCATGTGTCCTTCTTCGAAACACTTCTCACTTAAGTAGACTGCAAATCAAGTAATAACTATTTGACCTATAGCTCAGTGGCATGTCTCTGGGAGGTGAATATTCCTCAGTTTTCTCTTCTGTAAAGCAGAGACATTTCTACCAACAATCATTTTATGAAATTGAGACTCTTTAATGAGTTTGGTATGAACGTTTTAAGTGAAAAAAATGTGAAGTAACATCTCCTATATGTCTAACCATGGCTTTAGCAAGTGGCTTCCTTCCTAAGTAATAAAACCAATAATCTCTTTTTCTTTAACTACATTCATTCAAAACCATTATAAATTTCTGTGAGCTCTCTCCAAAAGTAAGTCCAAACTTCTAACCATGGCCAGTCGGTTTAGACAAAACAATCTCTTACCAAGGTGCCACCTCTGCCCAATTCCAGTTGGGATGGTATGGCATAGTTATCTCAATATCTACTCAAACCTTCTGAAAGCATGCCCTACTATACTTTAGAGGAATAAAGGCTTAAAAAAATCGTATTTTCCAGATTGTCTTGCAGCTCAGATTCTGGATGTAGTTTAGGTTTCACTAACTAGGTTGTACTCGTGTGAGCCATATAGCAAGAAAGGAAGGGTGTGAGATTTGAATATTGCTTCTGTGCATGACAGAGGTCATGTTCCCGCAGTTGGTAGATGTATCTGAAGCTTCCTGATTTAGCAGAGGTAGCTTTCCGATCTCAATAGAAGTGGGAAAGTTCTGGATCTGGTAGCTATAGTGATGGCTTCTCAGCTCCACAGGAAGCTTCCCGGTTCTGGTGCAACACAGCTTCCTTGGTGCTAAGTTTAGCGAGGTGGATTTGGGAGTTACTCAGGAAGGTCAGCCACGAATCTCTCTCTTCAGCTCTATCAATCAGTGACCCTTGAAACCATTTCATCCCTTCTATCCCTTTCTGTCTAATCTAGAGAGAGATTCTGCTCTTTATCATGAGACCGATCGATACAGATGATCTTTATTTCACCACTGGTCTATCTCAGGCCTTTGAGCTTTACCCTCCCTAAGAGATAAACATTTATCTTACCCTTCTTGAAGGCTGAACATTAAATACATCTCAAAATGTCTATCTTCTATGAGGTTCTTGCTTCTCCTGAATACCAACCAACCGGAACTCAAATGACTCTAGAAATCCTCTCTAGGTAGCTGTGTCTGTAGACACAATATTATCACTGACTCCTCATCTCCATATTTCATCACTAGATTCCTTTCTCGCTTCCTTACAGCCCCTCCACAATCCTGGGTACTCATGTTGTTAGTACATTACTGTGCATCCTGAGCTCAAGATGAGCAAATACATGGTGAGCCAAGAATTTTAAAATCCACAAGATGAGATGATGAAAATCCAAGCCAGGGTAAGAAAGGTAAGGGGCCTGGTTCTGAATCCTCTTTTCTCTCTAGAGGGAGGTAGCTATTTCTGTAGCTGTCACTCCAGCTCAGGTGACAACTCAAGATTGTGCACACACACACAGGAAAGAACCCATTTTAGTTAACTGGAGCTGAAACACTGGTATGTGTAGTCACTGCACATAATCACTTCCCATGTGGGGTGAATGCTCTTCAGGAGGAACGTGCTGCCCAGGACACAGGCACGAGGAGGACAATCCCACCACCTGTCAGTGTCAATGGTATTGACATCAGGAAGCCAGAAGGGGTGATCTTGGGTGAGGTACGGTTATTTGATTTGCAGAATTGAGTACCTTCTATCAAATCGTCAGGGATTTTTCTCTTCTATCTATAATAAACAGAGAATATACTCAGCTATTACCTTTGAATTCTACTTAAAGATGGAATCCAAGAAATTTAGAGTTAGGACTTCACAATTCCACAGTAAAATTACTATAGTATACTGATGATATTGATTATTTCAAATATTACACCTGCATCAATATCCGTTAGGAGAAATAACACACTGGTTTTTTTTAAAAAAAAAAAAAATTTAAATGCAACTTTTGAGAATATGTAACTCATTCTAAGCAGCTCAGAAGGAGGTAATTAGTAATGTAGCAATGAGCTTTAGAAGCAGTTAGGAGAAATAACACACTGGTTTTTTTAAAAAAAAAAAAATTTAAATGCAACTTTTGAGAATATCTAACTCATTCTAAGCAGCTCAGAAGGAGGTAATTAGTAATGTAGCAATGAGCTTTAGAAGCAAACCTATCTCAACTCCTAACTCTAAAACTTGTTGGTTATTTTACTTTGGGTTGTTTTACTTCTCTACACTTCAATTCCTTCATTTTTAGAATGTAAACAATTAAATATATTACCTTACTCTGATAATGTAATAATATATGTAAAGTTTCTCTGCTCAGTAAAAGTTGGCTACCATTATTATAAGTATCAATCTCAAGACAGGATTAATGACCCAGAAGCTGGATCCCACTCATGTTTTAATTTCATACAAATTTTTCAAAATTATAAGTTTCTTAAATGCCTCTGCTTTCAATTCTAAATCCATCAACACAGTCATTTTACACATTTGTTGTTGCTGTTGCTGAGAAGAGGCGCCACTGTCTGGGCATACCCTCTCGGAGACCAATTAACAGTATAGAATTGTAGTTAAAAGCTCACATCCTGGTAACAGCTAAGGGAACTGAACCCTCAGTCTACCATCAGTCTATCTGAACAGGCTCAGGTTAGTTGCTTAACCTCTTGGGGGTTCCTTCACCTCTTTGAGCCTCAGTTTCCCCATTTGCATAATGTCAATAATAACTACCTCATGAGTCTGCCATGTTATATGATGGGAACAAAGTAAGCACTCAGCAAATCTTAGATTTCCTTCCTCTCTAGGTATTTGATGTCTGAGAAGCCAGTGAAGACTTGTTTTGTGTACTGCTGCATAACAAATTACCCCAAAACTCAGTAGTTTAATACAACAATCTGTTATTTCCTATGACTCTGCAGGTTGACTGGGCAGCTCTTCTGCCTGAAGTAGTGTCTGCTGAGTCACTGGGAAAGCAGGAAGACCTCAAGTGGTCTCACTGATGGGGCTGCCCATTGGTGCTGGCACAGCCTGAAAGCTCACAGAGGGCTGTTATCCTCTACACGAGACTCTCCACGTGGCTGCTTGGGCTTCCTCACAGCATGGTGGTCTCAGAGTAGTCAGACTTCTTTCATGGCAACTAGCTTCCAAAAGCATAAAAGCAGAAGATGCCAGGCCTTCTTAAGGCTTCAGGCTGGAATTGGCACACTGTGTTCTGTTGGTTCAACTGATCACACAGTCAGCCTGTATTAAAGGAGGGGAGAATTCACAAGGATGTGAGTATTTGGGGACATGGTTATTTTTCCCTCAAGAGCTTGACCAGTATCTACAACATCTACCTTAAGGAACTGGGAAAGTTAGTGGCCCCACCCAGCACTATTACAAACCATCAGTGCATTAGTATCTTAAACGGTGGTGTGTTCAGTGATCCTCAGTCTTGTCTGAAACCCTTGATCATTATTTTCAGGTTGCCTGGCTTCTCTTTGCTATGCACGTGGGACAGAAAGACAACCAGTTTGTTGCAAATAATTAGGTAGCTCCCACAAATATATATTTGCTATCAAAAAATGCATAGGTTTCTCTAAAGAGCAGATCTCGGGCAAGCAGGACATCATTTTGGTGGAAGTAAGAAGGTGTCCTTATATCTGAGTGACTGCAGGGATAAAATGCCAAAGATAAGAACTTTGAAACTTAGTTCAAAGATATCACATCACCTTAAAGTTAGCCTTCATCTTATGGGGAGGAAAGAAAGTAATTGAGAAATACAAGTTATCTTTATGGTTCCCACAGCCCTACCCATACACAGGGGATATCATTGAGACAGCAGTGAAACACTCCCTGTCCCCAGGAAGCTCCCTCCTCACGCTGCTGCAATGCCACCTGAGTTGCTTTCGGAATCATGGTGACATCTTTAGAGGTCTTTCCTTGATAAAAGGAAAAAATGGACAGCAGAAAGAGTCTCCTGTTAACTCCCAGCAAAATTAGAAAACAGCAAGGTCATGTTGGAAATGAGCCATAAATCACAAAGCAGAATCTCTTTGATGCTGAAAGACGAGGACCTGAGCTGAGGAAGCATTCAGAACTGTGAAGAGCAGGGGTGACAGCGTGTGCGCTGCCACTTCTCCATCCTGGACCCTGAAGATGGCACTATTTGTTGTACCTCTAGATACTTAGCTCATCTCTGAATCCTTCTCAATTTAACACTCCAAATAAGCTTTCCCAAAGGCCCCCAAGGTGAAATTGGCTTGCCTGGTGAAGAGACTAAGCATTATTTCTTTTCCCAGTGAGTGCATAAATACTGATCAGACCATGCGCTATGATTTGAATGTGTCCACTCCCAAATTCAGGTGTTGAAGCTTAATGGCCAACGTGATGCTCTCAAGAGGTGGAGTCTTTAAGAGGTGATGAGGCCAGAGGGCACCTCCTTCGTGAATGGCATTAAGGCCCTTGTAAAACAGGCTTCATGCAGCCCTGGGCTCACTTGCCCCTCTGCCTTTAGCCATGTGAGGACACAGCCTTCCTTTCCTCCAGGGGATGCAGCAACCAGGCACCGTCTTGGAAGCAGAGAGCAGTCCTCACCAGACATGGAACCTGCTGGCACCTTGATTTTGGACTTCCCAGCCTCCAGAACTGTGAGAAAAAGATTCATGTTCTGTATAAACTACCCAATCTCAGGTATTGTGTTACAGCAGCACAGATGGGCTAAGACACCATGCATCTTAACACGGAGTTCAGAAGATACCATTAGAAGATACCATTCCCTGCATAGAAGTCTGGCCTTGGCAATCGGTGCCAATGGGGCATCCAAGCCTACTGGGGACAGTTTGAAGGACAGGACTAGAGAAGGGGAAGCTGAAGGGGAAGGTGTGGGCACAGCAAGGAGCAGCAATTCCCCTTTCCCCATGTGCTCTGGGTCAGCCCTGAATACAATGGAAAGGAATCCATCCCTGTTTTCCGTGCAAAACAAAAATTATAACCTAAAACCAGACCCACTCTGGCTATTTACAGCATGAACCCAGGACTCCAAAGTGTCAGGTGAGGTGTTTATGACAACACTCTCCAGAGACATAAATGGAAATTACTAAAATTATAGGTGACTTGGCTATTTAGAGGCAATTACACACATTTCTAAATCTGAATGATGCCTGGGTAAGGGGAAGGCTTTGACATTCCAGCAGCCCTTCTTAAAGCCACATAATATTAAAGACAGTTTGTCCCTAAATATGTAAAGCCAGATCATGTGCCGATACTTGTCTACCTGAAACTCTTAAAGAGGATCACACTTTCTGAGCTTTGGCTTCTCGTGGGTTTCAGCCTTAGAATATTTGCCCTCATGAAGTACCTGCAACATTTCAGACTAGAAACCGAATGTTTGTTTGTGGAATTTAGCCTTGCCCACAGTTTACCAAAATAACCAAAAAACTAGCCTTTTTCTATGTCTGAACTATGTATCCTTCCCATCACAGTTTTGTCATGCTGAGAATATACATGTAAATAAAAAGACTACATAAGCATATATTCCTCAAAAAAAATGCAATTCATGGAAAAAGTCAGAGATTTCCCCCCAAACAAGTAACAAAGAAGAGATATGCAGAATGTGTTTATTCTTACTATAGTCTAAAAAGTATGACTATCAACATTTGATTGCTCTAACTGCTAAATGTTTCAGTGGCATTCATATATTTTTGTTTCCATTAGAAGTAAAGGGAGAATGACAAAACATACGATCTGATTTTTAAAATGATGCACTGAACCCACAGAAACAACCCTAGAGCAGGCTGACCATCTGTAAGTCAACTCTTTGGGCATTTTGAGATGTTTGGTGAAATCGACTAGCCAAAGTCTTAGGAAACTTTTAAGAAACAGGGAGAGGACATGGAGTTTGGGGTTACTAGACAGCCGGTAGGGCACAGCAAGGAGAACGCAGGGACACAGAGAGAAACACAAATAGGAGAGAGAGACGTACAAGCAGCAAGAAATGTGAGAGACGAGAGCAAACCTTTCCCTCCTGTAGTCGCATCTTCCCATTTTAGAGCTTCCAGACCAAAGGATTAAAAGCTAGCATGCTGCCTCCATCATCTCAAAATGAATTCCAGATGGTTAACTGGAATTTAAGTAATTATAAAAGAGCTAGAAGAAATGAGAAGCCAATAATCTAGGGATGCAGAAGTGCTTTCCAAGTATAATCCCAAAGATATAAATCATAATGAAAACATTCATACATTTGAACTCCTGTACATTAAAAACCATAAACAAAATGTAAAGGCAAGTGATGTATGAAGAATATATGTTCAGTACATATGACAAAGGCATCACATGATGGATATCCAGGGAACTCAAAAAATAAATGGAAAAAAA